>NW_020187129.1:319119-319215 GCF_900000015.1 Plasmopara halstedii | reverse complement strand
TCGAATACCCGGATATTGTTGAAGCCATAAGAGGTGAGGCTGCGACGGTTCTTACTGATCCACAACGCGCGTCGAATCCGGGCAAAGTCTGGCACA
>NW_020187129.1:318232-319109 GCF_900000015.1 Plasmopara halstedii | reverse complement strand
CCTAACTACAGCCAAAGGACTCCCCCTCTAGAACCGTCGGTCATTTTGATTCAGGGCCCCTGTGGCCGACACCACGTCTGTTCTAGTGCGGGCCATTTGTCAGTCGCTCAAAGTTCTTTCTCAGCAGCATCTGCATATAAAGCCACACCAAAATCTTTTGCATCGTTTCATCGACTTAAATTTACAAAGTGTTCTTTGCATCACCCACGACTGACAGGATCAGCTGATAGAAGAAAAAGACAGATAATCCACAATCTGCATTGACTCGTCGACAGGATATCGCTTAATCTAATAACCAACCAGTAGCTCGTCGAACGCATCCAGTGGTTTTACCGTACTCGTTTCACTCTCTATCTAAAATTCATCATGAAGATGCATCGTTATACTGTCGCTTAGTGGTCTGCATGCATCATTAGCGCGTGTGACCGAATATGTCTTGGTCTAATGATGCGTCTCAACGCATTGCATAACCATTTCCGGCCGGCATACATAGCAAGTTGTTCATATGTTCCACCCAGGAGTGGGACCGAAACTTCTTCAATTCAGTACATGATATGTAAACTAAGTCAAGCTTTAATTACAGTGAGGAGTTTTGTGTACGTGGACAGCAGCAGACGCGTCTCACTGATCTCAAAATCATCACCCTCACCCGCACCAATATTTATTGCAATTCTTCACAATGAATTCTTGCTTTGACACTTCTGAGCTTGGACCTATGTCCGATTAGTAATAGTTAAAGTAGCGTCATGTTTACGTGGGCAAGCAGACGGTATGACCCCCATTACATATCAAATTTCTTGGCGTCGTTGACAAGCTACGTGATTTCTCTTCGCCGTTGACACTCATGAAATATCTTAGAGGACGTAGGCTAATGTCA
>NW_020187129.1:317513-318222 GCF_900000015.1 Plasmopara halstedii | reverse complement strand
GCAACTCGCCACACAAGCTTCATCTCTCACAGATCACATTCTACGTAAACGAGTATGTCTTTTTGGTGTTGCAAATAAAATATTTAGCTTGCTGCGGCGCGCGCCGCGACACCAGAGCAAGACATAAGGTGACTCGAAGCTCCGTTCTTAACAAAAATTCTCGCTTCTTCTCGGACGGCCAACTCTCTGGGTGATACAACTTCACATGATTGACTTCACCCGAATCAGTTGATAACACGATAATCATTCCATCTTGATACGTTTTATCGAACAACTGCGCTTCAGAAGCATATGTCGATGATATTATCCACACTTCGACCAGACATCAGAGTTGTGAGGACAGTGTGAAGACAAGACACTTTATGTGCAGGTTTTCGTTGTTGATTATTTGGCTTGATTGCCACAGAAGAATAAGATGCATCACTTCAGTAATACAATACTTCCTTTGCTGTTCGTTCGGTTAAACCAAAGTTCTCATCATGAGCTTTGTGAGAATCCCAATCCTCTGGAAGAGTGACAGAACGTTTACATTTGACTCATACACGTAGACGTACTTCGGAATTCGCCTAGAAGCCACTTTAGTTGACAAGTCAACTAACGCACCTCAAATCGAAGCACAAAGTAGGTATCTTTGCTGACAGAAATCATGTGAGACCAGCGAAAGTTAACACAGCTATTGCTTGTGACTGAGAAACAAAACCTTAGTTGT
>NW_020187129.1:317032-317503 GCF_900000015.1 Plasmopara halstedii | reverse complement strand
GAAGCCGTTCCGCGAGTTAATTGGATCGCTACTGTATGTAGCTAATTCTACACGCCCAGATATTCGTGTCGCAGTCGGAGCTCTATCGCGCTACCTTGAAAATCCTCGAGAGAAGCATTGGCAGGCCGGAATTTGGATTCTTCGGTACCTCAAAGGTACATCTAGCACCGGAATTAAGTTTTAGCGACCGAAATCGAGTGCATGCGGCGTTACGGCATTTTGTGATGCGAATTGGGTGGAGATGTTGCTAAGCGTCGATCAACTTCAGGTATTATTATTCAAATTGCTGGTGCAATTGTGATCTACAATAGCAAGCTACAGCAGACGGTGGCGCTATCGTCGGCAGAGGCGGAATATATGTCGATGGCACTTGCAGTGCAAGAGGTGGTGTGGCTTCGTCACTTGCTGGAGGAGATGGGACTGAGAACAACTAGAGCAACACCTGTCTACGTGGACAACAAGTCGGCAATA
>NW_020187129.1:316608-317022 GCF_900000015.1 Plasmopara halstedii | reverse complement strand
GGCGACCTTGATGAGGTTGTCTACATGACAGCGCCGGCTGGAATGAAGGTGCCAGAAGGGATGGTGTGTGCGCTGCGTAGAAGTCTTTATGGGCTTAAGCAAGCTGCTGCAGTCTGGTATCAGACTATTCGAGATGTCTTTCGCAAGGCTGGTTTCGTTCAATGTGCAGCTGATACTTGCTTTTTCGTGAAGTGATCAGGACGTGCCCCAGTGTTTGTTGTCCTATACGTCGACGATCTGCTCATTGGATGTAAATATGCGGAGGACGCGGAGGAAGTTCGTCGAGAACTTTACAGTGAGTATCTTGGAGACGTTCGCTATGTGTTGGGCATGGAGATAAGTTTTGACTCGGACCAGGGGGAGCTTTGGCTGGGCCAAAAGCAATTTTTTGCTCAAATGGTGGACAAGTTTCGC
>NW_020187129.1:315655-316598 GCF_900000015.1 Plasmopara halstedii | reverse complement strand
GACTGCCAGCACCCAGTGGGTACCGGTAAGCTGGCCAGCGGCGCAGCCGCATTTGGAGTGGGTTTCACCTGTTGACACGTCTCACACGTGCGCACATAGGTGCTCGTTCATTTATATAGCTTGAGCCACCAATAGTGGTGCCTCACAGAGTTGTACGTTTTCTCACGACCGAGATAACCACTGAGTGGCTTGCCGTGAGCCTCATAGCGGATGCGGTATTTCAAATCCTCATCATGAGGAACCACATTTTGTGGTGTATACGTTCAATCGGTGCTATAATATAGCAACCCGTTATTCAACGAATATCAATGCAATCGTGCACGCAATCTTGATGACAATTTCTTGTCCGAATTTCCAAACTTCTTGCTCCCTAGATCTCGTAGCAGCGCTACGCACATCCCATCACCCGCATACGCTATGCGGACTAAATCCGTCACAGACGACGTTACAGTTGTAACATGAGCAAGTCCATAGTCTGTTCTGCGCATCAACGCGTCAGCTAAAGCATTCTGCTTTCCCGGCTTATACTTTACATCAAAGTTGTATTTCGCAAAGAAGGTAGCCATCTAGCCATCCTCTGCGAGAGGTGGGGCGACTAAGTCGCAGTGCATAGTGACGCATGATCTGTATGGATCACATGAACTTGACAAGTGCATACTTCATCGCAAGTAGCTCCTTGTCACGAAATGGGTAGTTCTTCTCTGCAGCTTTGAGCTGTCCAGATTCGAACGCGATCACCCGATTTCGCCCCTTGGCGTCTGCTTGCAGCAGTGCACAGCCGATGGCAGAGTCCGAAGCGTCACAGACGACGCTGAAAGGACGATCAGGATCTGGCAGCGCCAGTACTGGTTCATGCAGAAGGCTGTCTTTGGCCCCGTCAAAAGCTTCCTGATGTTCGGTGTTCCAAAACCATTCCGCATCCTTTTTAAGGAAGTTGGATAAT
>NW_020187129.1:302237-315645 GCF_900000015.1 Plasmopara halstedii | reverse complement strand
TTTACGTGCTGGGGTATTTTTTTTATTTTTTGAAAAGTTGGGATATTTTTTTTATATAAGGCAAAAGTTGGGGCATTTTTTTTATTCTCTCTTATTTAAATCTGCAAAACCGCCTAATTTTAAATGTTTAGATTTTTCTAAATAATATAGTAAAGTCTAAATACATGCATAACTACTGGCTACCTAGCCACATACCGTATTCTTGTTTGGGTGTAGTCACACTATGTACATCTCGTGTGACACACACTCTTGTTACCAGGGAACGTGTAACTCCGTTACAATTAATTTCACCGACCAACGTACGCCACTCCATAATCATGATGAAGTCTTGAAAAGTATTGTGTAACAGGTGACGGACCTCGAATAAGTCTTCAAATTTCCGTCACAGAATGAGCACTTTATCTAGTCTATTACATCAGAGAAGACCATGACACTGGCAAATGTGTTTACAAGATTTCTGTTACTTAACAGAGCGATATCAAGTTGATGAGCTGTTAAGGTTCAAGTATATCAAGGTAATATTATGCCCTGTGAAGCCATTCGCTTAAATTGTAGCACAAAGCTCTTCTTGGTGCTCCACCAAAGCACATTAGCCATTGCCAGCAGCCGAGACTCGGGGCACGTCGTGGTGTTCTGTGAGACTTCCGAGGTGCTGATTAAGCTCTTCAATGCGCTCTCTGTACGTCTTCGACGCCATCTTTTCAATCTCCTCTTGTTCCTTCGATTGACACACAAAATTCGATTAGCACTGTTAGACAAATGTTACCAAATTTCACATTGCACACCCTCTTCTTTTTGTGTTCGGCGTGTCGACGTTGAGCCGGAGTCATGTCATCCACTTCCACGCCAGCTCTTGTTTGCAGCTCGATAGTATGTTTTTCTACATCGCATCGCTTTAAATCCTTTTCCCTTTGCTTTTTCTGCTTGCGTTTGGATGCCAATTTGATTTTCCCCCCTCTTTTAAGCTTCAGCTTACCTCGCTTCACGTTCTCCATGTGCTGTGTTTTTCTTCAGCTTATTAGGTGTCTCAAATTTCTAGCTTTTAATTTCTGTAACATTTTTAACGCCAAAGCTTTAGTTTACGAATGGTGACAGATGTGCCAGAGGAGGAAGAGGAGAAGGAAAAGGAGGCACTACACATTGCGAATGCAGCTCCAAATAATGCGGAATTTGCTTCATCTGATGTCTTAGCGCAATCAAAAAGCCACACAGCCTGGCCGAAGGAATTTAATTACAAAGAATACATTGCGTTGAAGCGAGGCAAAGAGCGCAAGGCTTATTTAATGAGCTTTGCCAGTAAATATGGACTTCAGATTCCAACCACCACCACCGCAACAACAACTGCTCCTTGCCTTGAGCATATCAGCGACCAAAAAAACGTTGATGAAGTCTATGGTGGACCCAAGGACCGTAGAAGAGTGCCGGAAAAGCAGTACATGAGGACAAATGCAAATAATGCTGCAGTAGATATGAAAAAGACAAGAAATATGAAGCCAAAATGGTCTATACCACAAAACTTTACCTGGCCCAAGGGTATGAATCGAGAGGAATTTCTTGCGAAGAAACCGGGTGAAGAGCGCATGGCCTATTTAGCCAAATACATCAGAAAAAATAGCATAGAATTAGAAGAGACCACTTCGCAACTAAGTTTGCCCATTGGCCGTCAGCCAGATCCACAAGCACATCCTTTTTGCAGATGCTCTAGCTCCGAGGCGTGCGCATCTTGCCATAAATGCATGGAGTTGCACTGTGTCTGCGGATTGACTGGCCGTCTACGTCGTGCTGTATGTCAGGAGTCCCGAGCATGTAATTGCTCACTAATGGATCCTACCGCACGTTGCAAGCTCTGTCATGGCTGCCGGCAGCCACATGGTATCAGTCATTGTCGCTGTGTCTTACATCAGCGACTTTTGTGGCAAAAAAGGCGCCCAGATTCTGTTAGCGAATTAACGACAAAAGAAGAGGACAATGTTTGCAGTTGCTTTTTGCTTGCTCATCGACATGGAGGAGCTGATGCTACACGGAAAAAGCAAGCGGACGTAGTGAGACAAATTGAGCGTGTACGCCGAATGAAAAGAGCCATAGGATTTCCATCGAGTGATAACTTATATCGAGATAAGAAAGTCATTAATCTTCTCGGTGACGAAGGACTGGAAAGCGATTATGACGATGGGGTGGATGATGGACCATGCTCTGAAGTGTTCCAACCCAGCACTTCAAGTGTCATTCCGCGGACAATGACTAGACGGCTGTTGGATACTGAATACTGTCCAGCATCGTATCATCCATTGTTTCGTTCGGAAGGTTGCTCGTTGCTGGAGAGTATCGAGCCGCGAAATGGACGAATTAGCCGTAATGGAAACGCTGCTGTAAGTTTTATATGTCTAATAGATTGATTTCATCAATCACTTGTATAATCAAATTACATATTGTAGCTAAACAGCGATGCGATGCAAGGTGAAATTTGCCGGGGATTAGAGAACATAGCATTTGAGTTAGGTAAGTTTACTTTGATCGAATTTTTGATGCTGAGCCAATGGTGGATGTTAAGTAAAAATTGTTTGACATGATTTGGGTGTGTGCAGATCGAAACGATACAATGCCACCTGATGTACGTGCGCACAATGAAAGCAAAGACTTGATAGAATGTAGCGCTTATCTGTTTACGTACGATAGGAATTAGTGGACTATTTGGTGTACGTGGCAAGCGTTAAATCAGTGAACATTGGGGAACTCATAGGCACGTTTGACGACACGGCTGCTGTTGCGGCCAGTATCGTTATAGAAGAGTATATGACACAGCTTATCAAAGACACTGCTATTCATCAACGAGCGTTGTGTCCTTTAACGGAAGCAAGTGCTCAGGCATTCACAAGAGAATGTATAATGGGTTTAAATTGGTGCCTTTTTGAGCAACAACATCCCTTCGTACCTTCTGATCCAACTAACAGATTTACATCGCTTGTGGAAAAAGAAGAAATGCTTAAAAACAAGTTAGCAGCTTTGATTCAACATGAGTTTGTATCTACGCAGCCAAACCGCTTAAATAAGATAGAAGACAAAAAGTTGTCCCAATGGATTCGAAGTGCCATCGATATACCATCTTTCGTATTAACCGGCACGACAGAAGCTGACGTAGCAGGACTTACCGAAAATCTGTCAAGCGAAACGGCAGCTCTTGTTCACCAGATTACTACAGCAAACTCAACGCATCCAACTCGTCAGATTCGTCTTTCGGTCAAAGCAAATTCTATGACTGGAAATCCTAGTTACGACCTGCAGTTTGCAGCAATGCTAGAAGATGGACATCACATCAAAACGTCTGTTGGTGGGTTAGACAGTAAGATCAGAGCGAATTCGACGATCTTCCAGCTCGAAAACGTCATCGAGCGCCAGGAGCGAAGGAGTAAAGGAATCCTTGTGGACCCGCTGAAGGCTCCTGGACCTCCGCCGAACCCTAGGCCTCGACCCCCACAGGATCCAGACGATGCTTACGGTAGTATGTTTAGGCACGTTTGGGAGCACTTTAACGCATGTGATCTTCAGAATTGGAAGGAGTCGATGGATAGTTTCTTGAACGTGATTACGCCAGGGTGTACGACTGCTCGGCGAGACGCGAAGCGTCAAGGTACGGGGTCATGGCAAAAAAAGTCAAAAAGGCAGAAGACTGTTTCGAATTAAGACAAAAATACGAACGTTATGTAAAATTGCTGTTTGTTCATGGAGCTGTTCATAGTTTTTCGTTAGCATTTAATCGGATTCAGCTTAATTGATCTAAATCGGGTTAGTCTGAAACGGACCATGCCGTCGCCTCGTAATATAATGATATATAGTGTACTGGTCGAAAAAAGATACTGCAACTGGAAATGCTTGCCTAGATTCGTGAAGTGATGAACAAATATGAAGTGCTTGGTGTGGTTGGAGAAGGTGCTTATGGTGTTGTGCTCAAATGTCGGAATAAAGAGACTAATGAGACGGTGGCGATCAAGAAGTTTAAAGAAAACGAGAATGATGACCTTGTGGTGCGCAAGACAACACTGCGTGAACTAAAGATGCTGCGTTTTCTAAAGCACAAAAATATAGTTGCGTTGAAGGAAGCGTTTCGTCGAAAGGGTCGGCTGTACCTTGTGTTTGAGTATGTTGAGAAGAATTTGCTGGAAGTACTAGAAGACAAGCCCAATGGCACTGATAGCTACCTTGTACGCTCATATATTTTTCAACTCTGTTGTGCAATCCATTACTGCCACAAAAATCGTGTCGTACATCGAGACATCAAGCCAGAAAATTTGCTTGTCAATACATCTGATAGCGAGCACTCTCTACGTTTGTGCGATTTTGGCTTCGCACGAATACTTCCTGGTAACGGTGTCTTGACCGAGTACGTCGCGACACGATGGTATCGAGCTCCAGAGCTACTGTTGGGGGATACTAGGTACTCTACCGCTGTGGATATATGGGCTATTGGATGCATCATGGGTGAACTCATCGAGGGTCAACCGATGTTTCCTGGGGAGAGTGAAATCGATCAGCTTTACTTGATACAAAAGATGCTTGGTCCACTACAGAAACATCACATGGAACTTTTTGCGACAAATCCTCGCTTTTCTGGTCTAAAAATTCCTGAAGTCAAAGCAACTCAGACTTTGTATTTACGATATAGCGGCCGCTTGTCAAAGAATGCCGCCAATTTTCTTGAGGGGGTGATTCAGCTTTGCCCTGAAGATCGATTGACAAGTGAGGAGTGCCTCAATCACCCGTATTTTGAAGGACTTTCGCTGTCCAAATCCATAGATGCTACTAACTCTTCAAATACAGTGGTAATAGGTGCAGAAAATAAGCCTGTGAAACTTCTTAATCTGAGCGAAAAACAGCAATTGGAAGATTTTACATCAGCAGAGGATGACCACGCAACTCGTCGGCAATCTAGTTCGTATGGAAGTGCTCGAAGCAAGTACCGAACATTGAATCACGGTACTGTAAAGGGGGAAGAAAAAAATTCGTCGCTTGCAAAAGAGAAAAGGCGGTCAGGGAGCAAGCGCCGACAAAAAGATGAAAAGGGGGCCAGCGGCCACTTAACAAATAGCACCACGTTGCGAAAGATAACGGACTCAGTAGAAGATGTATCTGGTGTCTCACTTGCAGTATCGAGACAACAATATGAATGTACCGCTCCAAAAGATGACGAATATGGAGATGTGAGTCTAAATAGTGGGCGCCGCAAACACCGCAAGAGACCTAGCAAATATCTCCCAAAGCCTGCAAGTTGTGGAATTAGTAAAACGAAGAGTCTGCACGGAAGAGATTATGTAACATCGACAAACACGGGAGTCTTTGCAGGAGTCGGCATTGCGATGGTTCAGCCAGTATCTCAGCAGGTATTGCTCTCCTATCAAACGTTGCCGCGCTACTTACCCCACTTGGGAAGTGCCTCCGACGACCTGAAAGATTCTTCAAGCTCTAATGTGGTGTCTACTCCTTGTGAAAAAGCTCTGGAAGAAAGTGGACTCATCAGTGTCTTTAACAACCTGATGTATCCACAATCTAACTATTTAAAGAGACCGACTAAGAAGGCTCGTGACACAATAGAAGATTTGCTGGATTTTAATTAAAGTAACTGTTGCAAACTTATTGTGTACTTCATTTCCAAGCTGGGCACTTAGTGGTGTCAATGCAACGTTTTCTATCTGATCAACAATAACATTTCTAGTGTGAATTTCCAAGTCAACCTAAGGCATCTTAAAAATTATGTATGCTCATGCAATGTACGGGTCCTCCGCACCAAAGTTTAAAAGATACTTGCCAATCGCCTATTAGGTAAGATGCCGAATACGACAGCATTGAAGCCTGATCGATTATTTGGCTCACTATCTATCAAATGTGGTATTCGTGCGAAGTCGATTCAAACAGAATTTATTGACAATCACTTCGAGTTGTTTGTTGCGCACTTCAAAATACAGCACATATGCTCCACATTCTCGACGCAAATTGGTGTCACCGCCTACAAACGTGATTTGACTGTAGATCTACAAGCAATTTCTTCGCGGATCGGTCGTAACAACTCATGCAAGGCAACCTTATCTGAAGAGGGATTAAAAGGATCGTGTTGAGCAGACTTGTACAAAGCCTCATATACGTTGCCGTCATAGCGCCCAAGCGTAGAATTTAACGCGTGGTCCGAGAAATTAAACCCATCCACAAGCGTCACGGCGTGCGGGCGGATAAGATCAAGAAGCTCCACCATACTGGCGCGAATAGTTGTCATGTCGCTGGAAAAGATACAACCAGACTCAATAAATTGCGAGGCAGTGGCATCCAATTGCGTAAGAGCAAACAACTTGCAAAGTAGCTGTAAAACCAGCCGAATCTCGGACGGTGCAGCGCGAACAGCTTCCACAAAATTGTTAACCAATATGAGGTAGGTATACGCGTTAGACAACTCGACGCACTGTACCGAATTGTTCTGCAACACTGCAGCGATAGATGAATCCATCGATGCCTTGATGGTAAGGCTACGTAAAAGATACAGAAAGCGCTGCTGGAAAGTCTCGACGTACGTATCGAGCTCAAGCCACTGATCTTTGCTGCGGGGCTGAGATCGACAGAGTGTATCAATCTGTGCAATAAATTGCATTGCCGTGGGAAGTTGCCCGCCTGATTGATATTGACCATGAATTTTTAAGAGCGCACGCGCCGTCTGCATAGCATAATATCAATGAGTAAACGCTACAAAGATTGCTATGTTATTCTAACTTGTAGACCTGCTGACAGAGAACAAAGTTTTCGCCCTCAGCAGTCACCATCTGAACGACGTCGCCTAAAAGAACGGGTAGACCTGAAAGAGTTACACCAAACATGAATAAATGCCCTTCTAGAACCATTTGCTGGTGCCAGCATACCGCTTGAGAGGAGGTATCCGTGTCCACCGCAAGCCTTGTAGCGCAAAGCAATATGATATTAAATGTATAAGTGACACTTGCAAAAAATGTACATACCCTGCGGCATGTCTCGATACCATTGCTAGCCATTTCCGACGCTACCACCTTAAGACCGCAACTTATTGTATGACCTTCAACTAGCATACTCAAGTCGCCGTTTTTTACTTGATCTGCCAATTGCGACGCAATTGTGTCAACGTGATTTCCTATACACGTAAAGCTCTTTTGACCCGATGCGATAAATGATCACAAAGTAGAAAAGACGCAGCTTACCTGATAGTATGATGGCATATGCAGCTGCTAGCAGTGGAAACAACCGATACTGTTGCGTTTGGTAATCCAATACGCAGACCTCTTCGGTGGATTCTGGGTTTCGGGCATCGTAACCTTGTCGGCGCACTCCAGAGTAGCGTATGGAAATAGTGCAGGCTTTCGCTAATGCTAATCCACTTGAGCGGACGTACACCATACGCGTTTGAAGCATCGTAAAGTAAATCACTTCTTTGGGAATACCCACGTTCTTGGTGTACTTGCCCTCCGATGTCACCGTCGCAAACCGCATACCCATGTTCGAACGCGGGATGCGGACGCGGTTGAATGCACAATATCCATTATCCACGTTGTTAAACCCGATCTTCGGACCAATGTCACCTAGCGTCACGCCGGGCATCACGTCGTGCGTTTCCAGATCACGCAGCTGCACCATGAAGTTGTGAACGCCATAGTCCTTGCCGCCGAGAAGTAGCCTAGCATAGACCACTCCAAAGTTGGCAGTGCGAGCCAATGCGCCAGGCCACCACTTCATGGAAGTAACCGTTGGTGAGTGGATCTCAAACTCGTCATCAGCGGGAATGTACGACGCCGTCGTCTCAAGGCCACGCACATTGGAGCCGTGGCCCAGCTCTGTCTGGACATAGCAGCCGACCATGCGCCACTGCTTAGCCATTTCCATCCAGCGTGATTGTTGCTCATCTGTGAATAGCAGCCCCAAATTATTCAGAAACATTCCAGTGTGCAAAGCAGTCGATGATGGACAACCCGTGAAGCCCTGCAGCACCAAATGAAGCAGCGCCGTGTCTTGATCATCAAGGTTGTTGCGGTGAGCAATTAATACAGCTTGTCGAGCCATCTGTGTAGCGCGTTTGTACTGTTCCCCACGTGTCATGTAGTACATTTTTTCGTGATTGAGTAAGGGGTCTTGGACAAGTAACTTCTCCAGCCGTTCAAGTTTCTCCACATTGCTTTTGCTCTGGTGCAGAAAGTAAGCCAGCTCTCTTGATGAAATCTGACTCTTACGCCGCTCGATATCAAGCGGCGACAGCATAGTTGATCGGCTCCAAACAGTAGTTCCGAAATGAGAAATATCAGCAAAGAATAGCAAAATCCATTCTTGTAATACTGCACGCCATTTATGGTATCTAGTGGTTTAACCGATACTGAGTTACAAGCAATGGATTGTACAATTGAAGAGATGCAAATGACTGCCGTCGGAACTAATGATGACGATACTAACATCGCGACAAGTTATAGTCTATTTAATCGGCAGCGTTTCAATGGTGTAGCGACCGATGAAAAATGTGGCTAATTAGATAAAGTTGGTTAGTTTTACCAGAGCAAATTTATGAACCGCTTTCGGCATAGCTATGCCGAATGATTCAGCGACTTTCAAACTCCAAACAGCTTGCGTATTGTGATGACCAATTCACATTGGTCGACGTGCTTTGAGTCTTCTTAGTAACTCAGAATTATCAAATTGATTGATGCTTTTTGAAACTGTCAGCGGTATGAGTGATGTCGTTTTGCTGATCAGCAAAATCCAGCAAAAGTTTATGAGACGGAATGCTGGATGGTACGGACGTGAATAACTCCTCGAAGAGAAACTTGTTCAATTGCACTGAGTAACTTTAATTACACAGACACACGATGAAGGTTCTATTGCGAGTTATACTTGTCTGTCAAATTGATTCAGAATATATATTACATCTGAGTCCCACAGCCTTGTTGGAGCCGACGTGTTTGAATAGGTTGAGCACTTCAATTGTTGTTACAATTCTAGATAGATTAAGACCCAAGTGTACATGACGTATTCAGAGACATTGATAACACCATACTACATACGGCGCGTCATGAAAAATCGGCTGTCAATTGTATCGCTCCATCACTTTTCTGGTTGAGAACAATCGAACATGCACCTAATCATTGTAATTAATATTCAAGCAAACTATTACTTGTCTATCCATATACAGTATTATCGCTGACGTGATACTTTCCATATTGCTCGATTGTTCGTACCACTTCACACCTAATTAAGCTCTTCAGTCTTTCGCTGATGATTCCATGTCTTCTACAAGGCGAGAACCGTGCTTTTTTGTAAGCCGCGCGGTAAGCATCTCCTTAAAATCATTCATAATTGCATTTTCGCGCTGCTGCTTCTCCTCAAAATTAATAAGCGCAAGGGCTCGCTTTTCTTCTGCTGTGTAGACTTGATTTTCCTTCCGGATTCGAACCGCATTCATGCGCTTATGACGACTTCCGCTCATTACGTAGCCTAAATTTTCCAAATTTTCGATTTCCTCACCGTTCCAGCCAACTTCTCCGCGACGCGGGATGCGCATGTTCTTCTGCACAAACTGAGCAATAGCTGCGCCTTCACCGGGTAGCAAAGCTTTGCCATAATGTGCCGAAAGAGAAATAGTCTCGTCTCCTGCGGCTACCAAAGGCTTTGGTCCTATCTCATTGTCGTCCTCATTGTCCTTTCGCGACCCTTGGACCGCCACTTTAAACCGGTCCGCTTCCTTCTCATCATTGAGGTCTCGATTTTCCTCGTCAGCTATATTCTCTTTCGTCAGCTCTGAAGCCGCCGACTGGTCGGACTCATTGTCGTTGCAGCTGTAGCTGTCGTCGGAACGCCGATGGTCTTTGCGTCCACACCTTCTCTCTTTCTTGTGCTTCTTGTTTTTTTTGCTCTTCTTGATATTTTTTTTCCTTTTACCACGGGGTAAGACTTTTGATTTAGACCTCTTGCTTCTGCTATGTCGCAATTCCTCGCTTTCAGAAATAGACGAGCTTGATTCAGACCACGACCCAGATGGCGACCTAGAAAATGACCGAGATTTAGAATGGGATGGAGACGGCGTCAGAGCTTCTATCAATCCTTTTTTTGATTTTGTTTTCATTGGCGGGGGGCTAGGAATACTTGCCCATATACTAAAATGAATATCCTCTCGCTTTTTCTTTCTCTGCTCAAAAAAGTCGTCGGTCTGATCGCTGGATCGGTATCTCCTTCTTTCTTTGATTGTGTCACCGGGACCACTGACACAATCATAAAATTTCTTAGACTGCCTGGATCTGTTTAAACTAGGCGATCTCGGACGACCACGGTGCAGCGATTGGGACCGCGATGGGGGTCGCTGTCCATTTCTAAGGCTGCTCCGATTGCTTGATTCAATTTTTACATTGTGGCTACGGTGTTGGCTACGACTACGTTTCCTGCTACGGCTGCGGCTGCGTTGAGAAGACAAACTCCGATGGCGACGTGATCGTGGACCCATTTCTGAAACAGGAATACCCGCAAATTTTAAGCGATCGTACTTATCCAAATCGAAACTGTACAGCAAGGATTTTCAACATTAACACCCCCTCATCCCCTTCTCTGCTCCCATTTCAGGAATCAAGCTTTTTAAACTCATGCAACTGAAATACTGCTATTTGCGTACGTAAACCAACGTACGTAAACCAACGATACGGTAAATTAAGAAAATAACCGATCTATGGCTCAAGTGGTTTGTAGCTTGGCCTGGGACCGGGAGGTTCCTGGCTCGATACCCATAAGAACCGGATCAAGGGCGCCGGAAATAGGTCACTAACGTGGACGAGCAGTCACACCCCTGTGGCGTGACCGCCCTGCCAGCCTGCACCATATTGGGTGTGTGCGATAGTTGGGTGGGAGGACTTCCTACTGCCCGTAAATGCCCCATAGTGTAATGAGGTACGGAACCCGGTCCCAAAATAAGTTGAATAGCTACCAGCATCCCGCGCTAGAGAACGTTAAGCCTGGTGTATGGTTTCCGGTAGCTTAAATCTCTAGGAGTTTAGGGAAAGCGCAGGAATCAAACATTGAAGTATCATGAGGAAGTCTTATGATTGATTTTACGCATGTATGATAATGGCGGTGTCACGTTAAGAGTAGGTCAGCGGGAAGTGTTAGCTGCTAACTGCGGTATGCGAATTATATGTATCCATAGTAATCGAGAATCAAATCATAAGTCAGACTGTATTAGTTTAAGCAAGTTGTGTAAAGTAATACGTACTTAAGAGGCGCTCAATTTGAGATCAAGGCGGCCAGTGAGCAATCCTTCGTGTGTTGGCTTAACACAGTCATAAGAATAAAGACAAGCTCTGTGCACTTGATTGCACTCATCGACAGTCTCATGACCGAGAGTAAATAACTATGTATCCTGTGTAAGAATCGAATCCGGTATGTTTACGATCTGCACTCGAAACAACAAGACACACTTAACAAACCTCGGGATTTGATTGGGCCTGAGAGGGGAGCAGAAATGATAAACGTGCGCCTGATGCTACAAACGTCTTAATCAGATGTCGGTGGAAGCGCAACTGACCGCCTTAAAGTTCTATAGACAAAAGCTGCTTTCGTGAAGCGTTGATCACTTGAGGCATAGAAGGGAAAGGAATTTAGAGACGTAAAGTTAAGATGACTACAGATGTAGTCCTGCTCAGCACTAGCTTCAGCACATTGCGCTACCGATCACCAGGCTCAATGGTCGCGCGTAAACAGCTGATGGACAGTACCTATTTAAATAAGGTACCTCTATCATGGACAGGCTCGGCAACAGATGTCGCGAATATTTGCACCGCCAAATCAGGCGTTCTGCGCAAACTATATCCTTGTCCATCAGTCATTACAAAAGGAAAGTGCAGACTACCCAGCAGTCGAAATCCTCGATAGCCGAGATGGTTGTTAATTTTCTTTCGGAATCGGTATGGCTTACCAGGATGTCCGAACAAGTGCAGCTTGCACAAATACTTTCCGTTCATGGGGACTGCCATAACTCTTTGCTGAGAGGGTGCTAAGCTATGGCCTTATGTTCTATACTAGAGCCGGTATGAGTGTAGCAGATCGCAATCCGCAAACTTCAAGAGCTCCCACAACCTTTTACCCAAAGCAAATATACTCTTCAGCTCAAAATTTAAACTTGTTTGTGGCAAACTCGCCAATGTCCATGACCTTAGATTCTCCGAATTAAATAATAAGACATAATTAATATGCATGACTACTGGCAGTCCCGCCACGTAGTGGCTTCTTGTTACGGTGTAATCCACACCTTTGTATGATCGCACCATCTTGTATGACTCACCCTTTCATAGCAGGGTACATGTAACCCCGTTACAATCTCCCCCATCAAACTGTGAATACCCACAATAAACATTTAACTGTCCTCTCGTACAAAGCTCGCGTGTTTAAGTCCCCAGGTCCTTCTTCACGCATTCTCGGCTCAAAGAGCCATGTGTCTATGACCCCACCTCGCTGGTTCCGAGAGCTCCGCGGGCAGAGCCCTTCTCCGTCTTCTGCACGCGATGCAACTCCAGTCAGTACGTCCGCGGCCTCAAGGGAACCGCATTTCATGCCCTCGGCAACCGGGTACCGCACACCACCCGCCGAGGGCGAAGAAACCCCTCGTCGAGGATTCGGAGGATGTCGACAGCGATAATCCTTTTCCAGCATGGGAAGAAGAGAAGGGCGAAGTTTGCTTGGATCCATAATCCATTTTGGGGTGTCTTCCGTCAATCGCAACCGCCAGACATCATTATACTGCACTGCTGGAACGCTACTCCTAATCGTGGCATCATCTGTCTCCGCAACCAAAAGTGAAAGTCCTCCAAATATGATGAATTCGCTCACAGCAGAGTTTGTATGCAAAAGTCCAGCATGGTGAAAACGACTCGTAGGTCGATTTTCTCCAACTAGAACCTCGGCCCATTGTCTATTGACAAGGTCGAACACCCACGTATCGTTATGTTCGATATCTTCATTAGCTGCATTGGTACTAATACCTCCAAAAACATACAAATTATCTTCAAAGACGATGGTACTATGAGCAGAACGTCTCATGGGCTGCACAGAAGCCGATCCATACGATGTGCTCCAGAATTGTGTCCATTGTCCTGAAATGGCTGGACTTACCACTTCTGACATGATTTTCAGTCAAATTTGGATTTCGAGAATCTGCAAGAACGTTCGTTAGGGAGCAGTCCTGAATGAGCTCGACAAAATGCACTAGAATGAATGACCAAGCTTGTCGTTAAATTATAACTTGAGTTTATAATTAGAGGCACATCTCTAACTGATTTCTCCACAACAAATTCGTGTACTGTTCTATATGTGTAACGCCAGACTAAGGGCTCTATCAATTCCACTACATTATTCTGCACGTCTAGCTCTTGATAATTAT
>NW_020187129.1:301985-302149 GCF_900000015.1 Plasmopara halstedii | reverse complement strand
GCAAGCCACGCGTAATGCTTCCACTCACATATTTCATGTACCATTCCTCAATCACGTTGAGCGTGATTGTTTTCACTTTGCTATTCAATTGGCCACTTTTGTCCACAAACGCGGCTGTAAAGCCATTTCGCCATGCCGGTAGCATGTCCAAACCATAGTTTTTA
>NW_020187129.1:301791-301975 GCF_900000015.1 Plasmopara halstedii | reverse complement strand
GATTGACTGCTCTGCTCCAATAACTGTTTCGTCACTTTGGCTAATCTATCTAATTCCATCGTCGTTGCTGGGCCCCCGGCACTACAAGAGGATAAACCATAAAACTACATTAAGCCCAAGACACAACTATACAAGTCAATTTTACGTACATCCAACGAACTCGTCCTTTACTATCCAGCCCACT
>NW_020187129.1:301464-301713 GCF_900000015.1 Plasmopara halstedii | reverse complement strand
CAAGATGATTCTTGAAATCGTTGCGCTATTGCCGAACAATCTTTCCAACATACTGCGTTACGTCGATATCACTGCGGTTCTTCCCATTTTTGTTTTTGTAAGATTGAACAGTAAAACTATCGTAGAATTCGTTCGTGACGATAAAGAGAAAAATGTGTGTAAAGCCTTGAAACTCAAGGCGCTGCGTCAAATCTTGATAGACATTTTTCAGCTGTTGATATTTGATGGGATGATCTAAGGCCACCGCCA
>NW_020187129.1:300229-301454 GCF_900000015.1 Plasmopara halstedii | reverse complement strand
CATCAATTTCTCCCACTACTTCCTCATCAGATAGACCAATGCGATTAACTCTTGCTCGTGCAGCACTCAGATGTTTAAGGCCACTCGTATCACTTATATCTTTGACCTCATTTTCAGTCAGCCACGTGTTGCCTCTCTTGGCGAGATATAGCTCTAATTTGCTGGCAGCAAAATCGAACTTCTGCTTTTCCGCAATGGCATCCTTCAAGTCATCCAGAGATTCGCTTGCATCGATCGTTAAGGAGAATGCACTCCCTGCTTTTCCTACGAGCGCACAGAAGATTTTCACCATGTTTCCATTTGTTTTTTGCGGGCGAGGGACTTCGATCCATTCCTATCACATGGCGTCACGATTTTGACATACCATCAATCAAAGATAAAAATATTTATTTACATAGACACAAAAGGCATGGATATTACGTATGTATCCGATCCGGATAATAACTAGTCATGCTTTAGATATTTGACCTTATTTCAGGAACGCGATCCCTAGTTCTCCATCCAACGCACTGAAGAGCCTATCTGCGCTCTTCATGTCTCTATCTCCCTCGACTGAGAGATATGAAGGGTAGATCTCCCATGCAAACTCGTCCTAAAAAATCTCAGTGGAATAATTAATCTGAACAGGCTGCCCTGCGCCTGCTGGGAAAGAAGTGGGTTCATCTGTGCCTCTTTCAGCCCCCGAAAGAGCAGATGGGGGCTCACATTACATGATGTTGGCTGTCAACATCAATGTCTCAAGTAGATGGGGGCTCACATTACATGATGTTGGCTGTCAACATCAATGTCGCAAGTTTTGTGAAGACGCAGATAGTCCTGATATTATGCAAGAAAGTACGACGACTGTTGGGAACAGCAGACAGGACGCAGAGGTTTTAAGACACTATGTAGGGATACGGTATCCGTACATCTTACGACGATGACATTCGTATTAGTGTGGAAGGTTTTCTTAAACCTTTTTGTAAAAGTGAAGAATTTTTGAATTTGACAGCGTCGAAATATATCTAGACCAAGGCATGGTCGAAAGATAAGATATTACTTTTGGTAAGGCATCACTAACCCGTCATAAGCCACGAATCGGCTGGATGTCACGTAGCGCAGGCGAGGAAACGTTGGCGGAGAAAGGCGAAGTCGTTGGCGCTAGGTGAGCGCTGGCGGAGGCTGTTGGAGAGGAGGTCCTGCTGACTGAGAGGGAAAATGAGAAGTGAATTATTTTTCGTCCAGT
>NW_020187129.1:299544-300219 GCF_900000015.1 Plasmopara halstedii | reverse complement strand
GGGAAAGTCTTTGATAACGGTATGTACAGCACCAATTTATTCTGAATTTCGGATGACGTTTGAATGATCTCAGACGCTGCATTCAATGGACCATGTCGCCTGACAATTCCGACAGAGCTACCTTCGAGTGCTCTCATACAAAATTCGTTGGTAGCAAGATCTTGTAGCAGGAACTTCTCGATTTCTTTGCCTCGCCACGACTGCAAATTCAGGGCTGGAGTCTGCAACAATCCGCGAATTTTATCAGCGGATTGAACTTGATAACGCACTCTCATGATCGCCTCGACTACTGAGGATGAATATGTCAAGTACGAACGATTAGGCGCGTTCTCATCACGATAGAAACTGAAAACATTGTGCTTCATGTTTTCATCAAAATACTTCTGCTCGAATTGCCGTACCTGGTTCTTTAATTCATTGATATCACTCGGAATATCTCTCTTCACACGTTGTAATAAGTCATCAAAGTCTTCGGATGATGCAAACACTAATCTTGGTTTGCCTCCAACGAGTCTAAACTTTCGAATCCACTTGTCTTGATCATCCAAGTGGACCGCATCGGCAAATGTCTCGCACTCAGCCTTGGTCCATGGATTCATACACACCTTGAAGCATTTCGTCTTGACAAATTCGTTGTAGTTAGCAGTTCGCGGACTGGCGAACAGAAACGCACGG
>NW_020187129.1:299072-299534 GCF_900000015.1 Plasmopara halstedii | reverse complement strand
CTTCGATCGCTTGTGGGCAGGACATGAAATTGAGTAATAAACAAGCCAATTCTCTGCACGTAGGAGCCGTAATTGGGTCGTTAAAGCCGAAAGGTATCGTGAAATTTTATGGAGGGCATACTTCATCAAACTCAACACTTCGGTACTTCGGAGAATTCCATAATTTCATAATTTCATAATATTTTTGCACAATTACACAAAAATGTAAAGTGATAATGAGGCAGAATTGTCCACTGAATGTATGTGGGAATCTTATCGTTGAGATACCTGAGTGTTCTGAATTTGTTTGCACGAACCCATGACAAGAATCGAGTGTCGATTATCTGGACAAAATTGCTGAGTATACGGTACCTACGTGGGACTTCGTTATCTCGCTGAGAGAGAATGTGTACAGTCGACTCCCGCTTAAATGCGCCAATTGATCCGGTACGGTTTGTGCGCACTTAACTGGTAGGTGCGTAT
>NW_020187129.1:298351-299062 GCF_900000015.1 Plasmopara halstedii | reverse complement strand
CGAAGGTCCCTGTGGACCTCGGAGTCAAGTTTCTTGACTTTGATAGCGTGGAACGCTGCCTACTCTTTGACTTGAATGCAAGGTATGACAACATCTTAGAACGGCATGGTTGGAACACCATGAGTCATGGATTGATTGGAGGTCAAAGACCTTGGGCTACTCCTGGTGGAGCTTTGGCGCGTCATAAACCCAACTCTGCTAGGAGACAAAAGCCCTGTTGGCGAAAGCACTGGACCGAGACGGTCAACGTGCTAGCCATTGGAATGTCCTAGTTGGTAGACATCAACGGTGAATTGGACATGAGTTCCGAGCGTGACTCGCGGGCTGATCGTGGAGTGGCACGTAACCCATCAGAGCGATGCTCAAGTTTCGAAGCAGTCGATGCATGTCATGCGTGCCATGGTAGACCAAGGACTGAGGCATCGAGGGCGAGGCCGAGGCCTCTGTGATGCACGTGAAGTGGCACGTAAACCACTGAGCGCTGCTCGAGTATCGAAGCAGTCACTGCATGTCATACCTGACATGGTCGGACAGAGTCCGAGGCATCTTTGGCCCGGCCCTTCAGATGCGCGTGGAGTGGCACGTAAACCACTGAGCACTGCTCTCGATGCGAAGCAGTCGCTACATGCCATTGATGGCGTGGTCGGACAGAGTCCGAGGTATCTTAGGCACGCTTCTTCAGATGCGCATGAAGTGGCACATTATTCACTC
>NW_020187129.1:297859-298341 GCF_900000015.1 Plasmopara halstedii | reverse complement strand
CTTACCCTTCATTTGATTCGGTGTCGCGTTGATTGCACTGTGAAACCTCGAGTTATAAGACTTGATGACATCAGATAATAAAGGTTTGGTTAATGGCTTATCAATCTTAATTAAACGTTGCTTCAAGGTTCGATTGAAACGCTCAATCTTACCCATCGTATTGTGGTCACCAGCCTCGTTATTGTAATGCTCAATATTCTTCTCTTGTAGATAAGTTTGAACACTATCATTCAAGAACTCCTTTCCATTGTCTGAAGTTATGATATCTACTTTATGTGCTTTTACCAAAGCTTTTAATACCTCTAATACTGAAGTCGCTTTCTTATCGGGGATTAGTTGTGCGTATCCAATTCGCGAGTTGATGTTGATAGCAGTGAGCATAGTACGTTTTCTCCAGAATGCCAAGTCAATTTGCCACGAGTTTGGATTATAAGAAGCGATTTTGAATTGTGGAAGACTGCTTTTCTGTTCATGGTGACGTC
>NW_020187129.1:296601-297849 GCF_900000015.1 Plasmopara halstedii | reverse complement strand
TCTGCTTGCAGCAGTGCACAGCCGATGGCAAAGTCCGAAGCGTCACAGACGACGCTGACAGGACGATCAGGGTATGGCAGTGCCAGTTTTGGTGCATGCAGGAGGCTGCCTTTGACCCCGTCAGAAGCCTCCCGATCTTCGGTGTTCCAACATAGTTCCGCGTCCTTTTTAAAGAAGATTGGATAATGGCCGGGCCATTTCTGCGTAATTTACGCTGTATATGTGCAAGTAGATGGCGAGCTCAAGCCACTTCCGCAAGTCCTTTTGGTTCTTTGGAACTGGCCAGTCTACAGTGGCCTTGACCTAAGCGGGATCCGCTCGAGGGCCACGCTTCTCATTGAATCACCCTAAAATGGGAATCTCTTCTGCGCCAACGATGCACTTGTCTGCATTGGCGTACAGTTTGTTCGTGCGCATGCACTCGAGCACCACTTTAAGATGGACGATGTAAGATGGACGATGTGGTTCTCTTCATATGTCCTCCCGCTTTGCACGACTATGAACGAAAATGTCGTCAAAGTGTGTCTGTGCATACGCCCTGTGGGGCCTGAACAATTGCGTCACAAGACGATTAGATGTTACTGGTGCATTTGACAGTTCTTGGGACATCACCAGCCATTCCCAGAGCATGCCGCTCAGAGTGCTCACTGCTGTTAGCGGAATATCACTCGCTCTCATGAGCAATTGCAATTGGTATTACCCATCGACCAAGTTGATTGCACTGTACTTCGTACATCCCACCATGTTGTTCTCAAGAACATACTTTCTAGGAATAGGCGTCTGTGCCGGAATGGTGGCAGCGGTGAGCTTATTGTACGCATGAACGATAAGCCACTTGCCGTTCGTCTTCTG
Source organism: Plasmopara halstedii (assembly GCF_900000015.1). Taxonomy (NCBI): domain Eukaryota; phylum Oomycota; class Peronosporomycetes; order Peronosporales; family Peronosporaceae; genus Plasmopara; species Plasmopara halstedii. The sequence continues at coordinate 296,997 of NW_020187129.1, read as the reverse complement.
AACACAAAACGTGGGTGTCGAATGGGGAGACTTGCTCCCACGTACTATCCCTGCGTCGTGCTTCGCACGGAAAAAGGTGTCAATGACGTCGCACTGCTTCTTGGGCAGGGGTCATTGGCGTGCTACGTAGTATCTAATTTCCGGAACCAGGTCGATCTCATGGTGCACACCTCGGTCCGGAGGTAGGACCGAAGGGCGGGTCTCTGGAGACGACGTCTTGAAATTCCTTTACCAAAGGACAGTACGCATCCAAGGGATTCCGTAGGATTGACGACCCACCTCGTGCGTTCAGCACCCTCTTGGTGTACTCCAAGACAGCTTCATCCAGAAGCGATGACGAGTTTATCTCCTCGTCCGGTGGGACAATGACCACTTCGGCCAAATCGCCTGCCTTCG
>NW_020187129.1:296437-296591 GCF_900000015.1 Plasmopara halstedii | reverse complement strand
TTTCCCGGAGAATCCAGTACAGGTGGAAATACACGGTCAATCCAGCCCGATAGTAGCTCAGAATCCACTCAAGCTTTGGACTGATTAGCCACCCACACAGAATTCACAGTGGATATAGCGCGATTTTCTTTCTTCGCCTTCCAAATCACGAGCA
>NW_020187129.1:295809-295924 GCF_900000015.1 Plasmopara halstedii | reverse complement strand
ACGCAATGTTTCATACGCTGGATTATCCTTGAGAACTTCCCATCCTTGACTCTTAAAGTGTTCAGCCTTCTCGGAGTTATGGGGGTTAATGACAAAAATTGCTTCAATGTATTTG
>NW_020187129.1:252165-295799 GCF_900000015.1 Plasmopara halstedii | reverse complement strand
TAGAAATCCAAGCATCAGACGCCACAAAAGCAGATCCATCTTCATCCAGCGATCCGTAGAGCTCACGTGCAGCCAACCCAATCCATTCTCGTGTGACCTTCTCGGCGGTCGATAATAGCGTCCAGTAGTAGGTCCTCGGGAGTTCCTAGAAGTGGTCTGCGACCACCACCTTTTAGCCGTTTTTGGCAAGGTTGAGTCCTCAAAATCTCGCCCCTGTTGCGCCACCACTTTCAAAATGTGGCAGCATCAACACTCCACCCTTTCTTACAAAAGAGAGGCGCCGCGCGACTCGGCACGCCACCAACTTGCTCGCCGATCCACTTGATCGCCTCCTGCGTCTTTCCGAGCTCAATTGCTTGACGCATGGTCGATTTCAAAATAACGGCCCAATGTAAGGTGTTTACAGCGGCCTTTTATTTGAAGAGGTCTTTTAATCGAAGCGGTATTTTCTTTCTAGAACATTGTCGAAAATTCGATGGGGGCTTGTAATAGTAGAAGGTCTTCTATTCGTAAAAATCCGTAAGTAGCAACTGCTCTTAAAAGGTTAAAGAAATAACTAAATGCAACGAACCCAAATATAGTAGCAGTCACACACACTAAAATACCGCATCATTATTATCCGGACACAGCCCATAAACACTTGCAACCTTTCAACAACCATGCGGGAAACTCTTCAGATACATTGATAGCTTCTACGAGGGCTGAGGTGACACTTACATTCTTACGACTACCCTGGTCACTCCAGTCACGTACAAATTTACGATCTCCCCACAAACTGGTGAAGCTACACTGCTACTGTGAGCGTGTCTTATGATTATGCTACCGTTACGTCGTCTCACTCCGAATAAAGTTAGACCTGATGTGTCGGGACTTACAGTTGCCTGTCTCCATCGACTTCAAAGCCGGCTCTATTTCTCTCTTCTACGATCCTCGCTACCCCCGCCTTAACATAATACCTTGGGAGACCGTGGTTCACAATCGCTAATCCCTGTCTCATCCTGAGACCGTGGCCCTGTCTTCTGATCGTACTTAGCATTTACTTTGCTGATCAACGCGAACAATGTCAGGTTCTACGCCAAAGCTACCGCAGCTTTAACGTGCTTTTGCTTCCTACCAGAGGTGGGCTCATGACTCACCCAAGCTCCACTCGAAGAGAAGTTCGAGGCGCCTAAAGCAATCGACATCCGTTCAATCCATGGCTCATGACAGTAAAGCCACGTCATATTTAAAAGGAAAATCGCATCTCGACATCAAGTCCAGGACTAGACAACGTTCCTCGCTTTCAATATGACCGAATTTCAAGGAGTTAACAAAACCTTCTTGAGCAATTAAAAAATAATGCCCTTGCTCTCCATACAAGACGCAAATATGGTAACAGTATCAGTACTTTTCATTCCCGCAAACTGTGCGCGGTTTTTGATTGTTGCGCGTCGTGCAAGCTTCCACGATACCCGTGATTTATCACGACTTTCCACACTTCAGTAAAGCCCGGGACGTAAATTTCATTAACCGACAATCAGGGCTGTGAGCGTCAATTTGATCTAAGTGAGTCGCTTTTCTGATAGCTGGGTCCTATTGACCTCGAGCTGCACAAAATTAAATAAGCTCAACTCTTTTCAATTGCCTTACGCCTACTGTCATTTTATATTTGTCCGCGGGAGGGGTTACTAGACAAATTTGTATAATCAATCCATCTTTTTACCGTTTGGACCTTGACAGAAGAAGCACTCCCACCGGTATGAGCCCTGGCCCGACAAGAAAGTCAAAGCCATGGTATACACACTCGACACACCATTGGTGAGGGCTGCTTGCTGTCGTGCCAGATTGGCAGGCATTCGAAACCGGTCAAGTGATGTTTCGTTTAGGACACCAATTCTGGAACTTCTAGCACGTCGCCAATCCACAAGCAGGTTACACCTACACCAAACAAAGCTCCACATACCCCTCTCCAGTCGTTTTCTATGATTCGTGCCTTGGTATCTCGTTATTATGTACACTATATAGATCTAAATTGTGCACACCATGATTCTGCTGCTGTGTGCAACATCTTGTCGCTGCATCATGGGAAACCGAAGTGTCATGAAAGGCGCAAAGACTACAAAACGATATAAATCTGGCTAAATGCCTACTGAGACATCACAAATAGCGTGTTACATGAATTTGAAAAGGTGAGTATTCGTCACACAAGTTGCATATATAGCGTACCACGTTGACTAGAATTTAGGAACATACAAGCAATACTGCACAAGATTTGCTTAACGAGCTGGCCAAAATATCTTATCGTAGTCTGCACAATTTGATACCTTGTCACCTAAGCACAGTAGACCAAGTCTAACAGCACTTATTTTGAAGAAAATGGACCCTTGAAAAGCAAGATATATTGACAAGTGGTAGTTTTTACTGCTAAAATGAGTGTCGAGGGCTTCAAAGTCTTGTCTTTTCCCTTTTGTGACATGTTTTTGATTTACAAAACGCGGTCTTCTCTGGATTTATCCGAAATCATTTGCAAAACGCGGCATCTCCAAATTTTTTCCAAATTCATGCCGTTCGAGGTCACGAGACTATAGCAACTACTTTTCGAGCGGTGTGATGTAGCCGACAAGTTTAGTAAGGGCCAAAATTTGCGATCCCTAAACCTGCCTTCCACCTTTTGCTTCTACTGACTGAACAGATTGAAGCAACTTTGGCATGAAATAACAAGCTGGACATGCAGCTGATTAGGCATGATTTTGATTTTTTAGCCGCTGATAGAAAAGTTCAATCGAGTGCACTATGTACTCTTCTGTGTATTGTACATCAAATCAAGTATTTTGATACTTCCAAGTCCAGATGCTGCTGTCCAACTTCCGAATCGAAGCACTGCATATTCATAGTGATCTTATGCGTCAGGTTAAATAAGATCCCCCACCAACCTACATTTGCCTGGTTTCGCACCTAGTAAAGCATATATGAGCATTTACACAACAGTGCTAAAATCTAAAATCACGAAGTCAAGCAGGTTCTATGCTGGATTTGTCTCTAGTAGAGAATAGACCAAAGTTCTTGAATTCTATCCGACTTTTATTTTGACCCATTAAAAGCGCATTGCTCATTTCTGGATTTAGAAAGACCTGCATAATAAACAAGTTAAAGCATCTCCCTATGCCCATACAGCACCAGATGTGCAAGGCTTGCCTTTCACAGATCACGGATCACAGATCTTTAAGTCATTTTGCTGATATGCTTTTGGACAAACTTAGTGAAAAGGCCGACTAGAATTGCTGTAGAACACTTCGAAACATGTCTTTGCATGTGTAATGCTGCAACGTTATGAAAATGCTGGAAGCGATCAATCTCTTTCCATATCAGAGAGCTAACGGCCGCCGAGACAAGCTCTCTGATGATGAATAGTGTCTCATTGTCTACGATGAACTCATAACATCGATTAATTACATACTCTTTTTTCGTCTAAGCAGATCACCCGATATACCAAGAACGATATATCAGAGAATATTAGGTAATGTATTGTGAAAACTAGCATACGAATGTACGTGTGCTTCCTGCCAGTATGTTGAGACGGTTAGCCGCGCGTCAAGTTATATAAAGAATCTTTTTTCTGGTGACTGGTCAGCGTCGATTTTGTCTACTGAACCTAAATATCTTATACATCTGTCAAGCACGAGAATGAGACTTACAAGGTTTTATGCCGACACGACATAGAGACAATTCGCAAGGCTACTTTTCAGTAACGCATTGTTGTCAAAGTTGAGATAGATACTGCAAATTTCTGAATATATCTGAAACTTCAATACGCTTGATAGAAAAATGACAATGTCACCAGCAGCTGACCAATCGCGAAAAGGGATTGACCGATTGTGCAGGAGAATACGTATTGCAATTCATATACGCTGATACACCGCATACAGTTGGCTATCTCAGATAGATGTTGTATTAAACAATATGAATTTAGCATCAAACCGTATAAAATCATTGCGTAATCAGGCGATGCTGCACTTAGAGGTCCGTCTAATTTCTGGAAGGAAAAGGCCTTCTGAAAAAAGTGGTGGGGAAAGCCCTATCTTAAATATGAAGGCCCTTCTATATAAACAGCCATCAGCATTTGCTAGAGATTGGTTGAGCTATAAGCTAACACCGCACAATACACGATTGCTCAAAGTTAATTCTAGTAACGGGGTGCAAACTGTCCAGCTCAAGAAAGATTGCTATTATCGAATTACAAACCTGGATCTACTTTTTGGCTCGTTAGTGATCGTATCATTCTATTTGTGCGCTTCATTACGAATGCTAAATGTTGGTCACCAAATCGTTCTGACCTCCCCTTACCTGGCCATCAAGAGAAATGACAATGCTACGAGCGTTTTGCTCCTTCAAAGCTCATAAATTATTGCTATGGCAGACGAAACACGTTACCGCGTGCTGGAACATTTCTGAAACACTTGCTCGATGAGAATATGGTGCTGAAGCAAACAGTATATTGTCATGTGTCGAGGGTACGACGGCAAGGCTGGTATCTTTGGTGTGCGAAAGCATCATGCAGATGCCAGAGACAAACGGGACACAAACATTTTTAGCGTAATTGTTAGACGCTGTTAATCCAGAAGTCTGCAGGCTATTAGCTAAACTGAGACTTTGCTACACTGGACCGTCTCGGTCGTACAGCAATTTTTTTTCTTTTGAAAACAATACGATGACATCATTTATTTTACGTGGGCTTGTTTAACCATACCACGATCCCGCTCCACGGAGCCATTCGGACACGAACGCTCTAGTGAAGACAAAATCGTCTTTTGTAGCTGGCGACCTTCTGTTCTAGGGCAGAAATACATCTTCGAACCGTTCGGGGTGCCTCAAGCATTTCCGTACGATGGCGTAGTATGTAGAGTTTATCTGAGACCTGGCTCAAATTGGGGTTGGTTGTGTGCCAAGGTTCTCGGATGGAGTCGAGATGCCGTTATCATTGATCGAGCTAACGAGAATCAAATACGGAGTGTCGCCTAATGTCCTCGCTCCTGGGTGAGAGCGATATGACATATTGCCAGTAGAACAAATAGCGGGTCAACGGGCTCGTAACTGGTATCTGATGAAGCGGAAAAGATATTCTCGCCACAAGTACTCATGTATGACTGGGACTTGCTTTATCGAGATCGCCCTGGCGCATCACTGCCCTCTTTCTTTCTCTCCGATGAAAAACGAATTGAGCCGCCTAGCGCTTTTCAGTCGCAAGATGGGTCGGCAATGTTCCATGTTTTAGGCTTGTACTGCAGGCCAAGGAGATGAGTAAAGTTATCGACAGCAAAACCTTGCAAAAATTTAAGCATTCACCTGAACATCCAAGTTAGCTAGTTTATCTTGCAATGTCAAGCATCAAACGACATTCCTAACAAACTTCTGTTTACTGAAGGTGGAACCGGTTGAGTCAGTGTACCTTCACAATCAAGCACGCGAAAGTTTCGGCACTATCACCAGCACTGAGTAACATGGATATAATCCTCACAAAATGTCCAAATTTGTTTGACTTCTGCAGCGCAAGACACAAGCGTACCGATTGGTGATCAGAAGAGTCAGAAAGAGCTCGCTTGACTCTCTGTAAGGGTTAAAAGCCCACACGAATTCTGATGAGAGGACTCCACCCCGGCAGGGCGTCAGGCGATTTCTAATGATCTTCATCCATAATTATGAGGTGATGCTTTGAGAAAGGGTTTGAACGACTCTTGCGATATATTGCGAACAAACTTATATTGCTGATCTAGGTTCATACCATTGGCAAACAGTTGGACATCGTCGTGATCGCGATTATATTTTGGAGACTATATCGCCAGAGAGAATACACCAAACTTCAAAGCACTGGTGAAGCGCAAGGCGAGTCCCTTCCTCGGTACCGCAGGTCTTTCGGTGAGGACAAAAGTGCTGGGCTGGAACTCATCGAATCACTTAAATCGACCTCATCCTCTGCCATCTCACTGAGATTGGCTTGCAAAGTCGAACATTTTATAAGAATTCGCTGAGCTATAAAAGTCCGCTAGAGAAGGAATCCCTGATGCAGTAGATGCTCATACTAGCAAGCATTGTAAGATGAAATCGGAGGCAAAGAATTCCGTGCGCAGTGGGCATGCAGCGTCATAACAGGACAAACAATATGTGACCTCTATATGCTGCATTCACATCCTGATGGGAAGGATGAAGCGGGGCTGCCGTACTCTTTCGGTTAGGGAAGCTTTGATAAGGTCGGTGACTTCGTTCTATATTAAGAAACCTAGCAGATCGCAATCCGTTTAGTCCAAGAGTAACTACAACCTTTAACCCAAGGCTGATAAACTCTTCCGTTTGAGATGTAATCTAATATCTTGGTTATATTCGCGACAAAGCCGCTTATATCTAAATCTACAGGTTTTTCAAATTATATAGTAAAACCATATTAGATCTGTAACTACTGGCTGTTTCAGCCACGTACTGACTTGTTGTTTTAGTGTAGCCACATTCTGTGGTCACACCATATTGGGTAACCCAAGCCATTGTTTGTTCACACCATTTCGTGTGGCCCAGAATTTTCGTACAAGGGTACGTGAAACCCCCATTACCCCATCAAGATTGTAAACACCTACAGTTCACATTCATATGTCGCCTGGAACGAGGCTCGCGTATCTATGACACCACAATATCACCAGGACTTTTCTCAATTCGTCTGCCTGTGTTGAGGAAACGGGAGACACTTAGCGTCGCTAGTTTCGAGAATGCCCGCTGGCAGAGCCCTTCTTCATCTCCTGCACGCGGTGCAACTCCGGAAAGTACGTCAGCGGCTTCAAGGAAAGCACAGCTCAAGCTCTCGGTAGCCGAGGTCAGTGACAGGGTCGCACGATGAAGGATACAGACGCGATGCCTATTCTCCGACCGCACATCGCCCGCCACGCGCGATGGATTACCTCGTCAAAGATTTGGATGAAGTCGACTACGAGCTGGATACTCCTTTCCCGAAATGAAAAGAAGCAGAGGCGAAATACCCCAGCGGCGCGACGTTAGGCCTGCTCGAACCTTGCGGAGGCCGTGTCCTTATCCCAAACTCTCGACTTTTGGGGGAAGTGGTATCATTACCAATGCTCTTGACGAGACACAGAAGCAACAGCTGGATGCTGTTTGCAGGACAGCTCTCATTTTCGCGTATCCACGGACGGTCTTTGACTCTCGCGTAAAATACGGCTTCCTCTCCTCGGACCCCGCTACAGAAGCCAAGGACGCGACCACTCGATCGTTGGGCGTCTACGTGGTAGGGCCTCCGACAACTACGTAAGCTGAATTTGACGAACCAAAAGTTTTCCGAGCTTGCTTCTTGGTCCTTTAAGGAATCTCGGCGGACACGTACCGCACTCGACTTCGTGCTCAAAGTGGAGTCACTGTACCCGCGATGCGGTCGATTCTGGTGGTGCTCGCCCCTGGCAAAACCGCTGCAAATGACGAAGGGATCTTTGAGCGATGGATGCAGCTGCACCGATAACTTTCCTTGCTGGATCCTTTGAAAGGTAGAACCGCGTGTGGAACGCCATCTACCATTTGAGTTTGCCAAACCCAAGGCACGTCGCCGACTTCCTTCGGATGTCGCATTGCGACGTATAAGGTGATCCCTCACGCTCCCGCAAACACTATGGTCTCTCACACGGGTGAGCCTGCGACACTAACGGCTCAGGACCATAGCTTGAGCTCGGCTCATGGTTCTTCGGCTTCACTGGCTATTGCCGAGAAGCGCGGTGTGTACGACGTCGCAGAACGCCATGATCCCTCTGAATATAAGCGTCAAGACGTATACGCAGTCTTGACGAAGTGACACTTCAAACTCCCACTAGTTATCGAAGTCGGTATCCTCGCCACTTCACAAGATAGTGGGGATGACCCTGGCGACGACGTCGACCCACAAGATGTTCCACGTAATAGTGGCAACCACCATTTTTTCGAGAAAAGTTGGCGGCGGACGATGACGACTTGGTCGATCGCCGTCCGAAGATTCACGATGCTCTTCGAGCTCATGAAGACAAGGTCCGTCACTTTCGGGAACCCGCTTAGTATCATACTGGGGTCGTATACCGCTGTGCGGAAGTCCTCGAGGGCTTGAAGCACTTTGTGTACCGGCTGCCTCACGTTGAGAACTGTCTTGCTCTATCATAGCAGCTCCTAGCCGCTGATCATACGAATGCGACGTTGAACACGAAGGTGGAGCGCTTGGTGCCGTTGAAGATGGAGTTCGTTGCATTCGTGCTCATAACCAGTTGTTGGTCTAGCTTCTGGGTGATCGAGCACCAATTGGCGCCGGTCTGGCGCCAACACTCCGCGTTCGCTCGCGCTAGACCTCGGTCCGGCTTGAGCAAGCCCACATAAAATACCGGGTAACAGCGCATCCTTCTCAAAAAAATCAACATATACGCAAGGCCCCACTTGGCCAGGACCCCGAAAGGTCCGATGTCCGTGGTCGGAGCTTTATCTTCAAGACAGCAGAAATTGCATCGGTAGAAAAGTATTATAGCATTTAATGAAACCAGGTTTCCGACATCAATGTCTTTATCATTTCTTTACCTCTTCCGTATGCATATTCCTTCTGCATGTCTTGGATTTCAGCCATCGCATCGCAAACGTGTCGTAAGACACTCAGTCTGGTAAGCAAGAAGTCATCGACTTCTTTACCAACGATGAGAGGGCTGACATCAGCTAGCCGCCCGACTATTCCTCTCTCACCAAACCCTGAGCCATGAGATGGTGGCGTCAGCGGGACGCGAGGTTGAACGATCCCGTTCACGTAGAACAGTGTGTAGCCGGTAGACGGGTACACTGTATTATTCAAAGCAAACGCTACGAGTAGCAGCATGGCGGTCCAGAGCCTTGAAGTCTTAGCGCAGACGCTGCGAAAGAAGTCCTCGAGAACGCGACTCACGAACTCTGTTTGATCATCGATCTGCGGATGTTACGTCGCTGACATATCCAGCTTGGTGGCCAGCTCCTCAAAGATCGTTGACAAAACTAACTTGGGTCTCTGACAGAGACAATTGACTCCCGATGTCCATGTTGTCGGATGACACGATCCACAAACAGCCTCACTGTACCGACACCCTCGATGGTGTCCGGCACCGCCACAAGACGAGCAGACTTGCTCAAACGGTCGACAAAGACTACCACAGCCGTGTGGTCCGCCGCGTCCTTCGGCAAGCCAAACACAAAGTCTAAACCCATAGATTGCCAACATTGAGGGGGAATCGGCAAACTGGCCAGTGGCACCGCCACATTGGGAGAGAATTTCACCCTTTGACACCTCTCACACTTGCGCACATAGGTGCTAGTCCATTTGTACAACTTGAGCCACTGGTATTAGAAACTAACAGAGCTATAGATCTTCTCCCGACCGAGATGACCATTGAGTGGGGGTGTTGTGAGCCTCATAGAAGATACGGTAATCCAAATCCACCGTGAGGAACCACAATCGGTGGCGTATTCGTCGAATCGGTGCTATAATTCAGCATTCCATTATTCAATGAATACTAGTGCAACCATGCATGCCGTCGCGACGACAACTTCTTGTCCGAATTTCCAAACTCTTGCTTCCGAGGGCCTGTAGTAGCGCTACGCAGATATCATCACCCGTGTATAAGGCGCGGATCTAATCCGTCACTGAAGACGTCACCGTCGTGACATGAGCAAGCTCATGATCCGGTCTGGTAATACCCATCAACCAAGTCGAGCGCACTGTACTTGGTACAGCCAACCATTTTGTTCTGGAGAATATCCTTCCTAGGAATTGGCACCTGTGCCGGAATGGCGGCAGCGTTTGTAAGCATAAACGATACGCCACTCCGTTTCGCTTCCGAACACTCGGTTTCCCAACACGATTCCGCATCCTTTGTAAAAAGATTCGCCAATGGCTGTGCCATTTCCATTTAATTCGCGCTACACTTGTGCATGTAGTTGGCGAGTCCATGCCACTTGCGTAAATCCTTATAGAACTTTGGAACTCGGCAGTCCACAATGGTCTTGACCTTAGCGGGATCCAATCGAAGGCCACGCTTCCTGATGAAGGAGGAAAAAAATCTACGGCACCGAAGATGCACTTATCTGCATAAGCATACATCATATTTGTGCGCAAGCACTCCAGCACCGCTCTTAAATGAACGATGTGGTTCTCTTCATCTTGCTCCGCACGACTGTTGACGAAGATGTCGTTAAAGTATATTCGTGCATACGGCCGGTGGGACCTGGACAATGCATCACAAGACGATTAAATGTTGCTAGTGCAGTTGACAGCTATTAGGTCATCACCTGCCACTTGCAGAGCATGCCGCTCGGAGTACTCATCGTTGTCAGCGGAATATCACTCGCTCTCATGACCAATTGGTAATACCCATCGACCAAGTCGAATGCACTATACTTTGTACATCTAACCATGTTTTTCTGAAGAACATCCTTTCCAGAAATCTGTGGCAGCGTTGAGCTTTTTGTAAGCGTGGACGATATGCCACTTGCCGTTCGGCTTCCGGACACAAAATTTGGGTGTTGAATGGAGACACTCGCTCTCACACACCATTCCTGCGTCGTGCTTCACACGGAAAAAGACGTCATTGACGTCACACTGCTCCTTGGGCGGGGGACATTGGCGTGTTATGCACTACACTATTTGAAGGTCGGTCTCATGACGCACATCTCAGTCTGGAAGTAGGACCGAAGGCTAGTCTTTGGAGACGACGTCTTGAAATTCTTTTGCTAGGGGATAGTACGGATTCAAGATAAAGATCTATTTCGTCTGTTCAGCACGCTCTTGGTGTCCTCCAAGACAGCTTCATCCAAAAGCGACGACGAGGTGATCTTCTTTTCTGGTTCTATAATGAACACCACGGCTAAATTATCTGTCTTCAAGGCACCGTTAAACATTCTGATAGACATCTCGTCGAGATCAAGAAAAGCATCCCGCAGGAGTAGCTTCAAGGGTTGCGTCACCGCCCCCTCCCGTCATACCCTTGACGAGCGTGTATAGCTGTGTGCTTTCGCCTACGGTAAACACATCCTGGGTCTCCTCTCCACAAAAGTGTTACGTCTCTTCAAGACCAGTGGTATCACGCGCTCAGCGTCGTCCAGTGTTAGTCACACTTCCTGCTTCACTGCAGCCCTGATATTTTAGCGACATCCGACGAAGAGCTTATAGATCCGCAGTCTTCGTCCATTAGATAACGTGCCACTCCACGCGCATCTGAAGGGCAATACCCAAGAGGTCTAGACCCTTGTCTGACCATGCCACGAGTGGCATGCAGCATCTGCTTCGAAACGTGAGCAGTGCTTAGTGGATTACGTGTCACTCCTTGAGTCTCGCACTCGATACCGCCGCCCTTGGCCGATCATGCCGCACATAACATGCAGCGACTGCTCCGATACTTGAGCAGTACTCAGTGGGTTGATGCCACTCAGCCCGCGAGACATGCTTGGGGCTACAGTCCGATAAAACTTTGGTGTTCACCAACTCGGATACTCCGATCTCCAGCAGGTTGGCCGTCTTGGTCCAATACCCGCGCCAATCGCGTTTTTGCCTCCTTGCAGAGGTGGGTAATGACTCATTGAAGCTTTACCAGGAGATGTGCGCGTGGCGCCCAGGGTCTTCGACGTCCAATCGATTCATGGCTCATGGTATTCTGGTCTTGTCGTACAAAGAATGACATCATACCTCGATTTCGATTCTAAGACTAAGCAGCGTTTCCCGCTATCAAACTCAAGAAACTAGACACCGAGGTCCCCAGAGACCTTCGACACACAGTGACTTATGTCTTCATTGCTAAGCGATCAGTGACGGTGTCACTCAACCGCGCTTTCAGCGCCTTAGCATACAGCTGACTACCCTCCGTCTTGGGGCGTCGAGCATCATTGCCTGAAGCCCCGGAGTCGATAACGATTTTTCATGGCTTCTCTAAGCCCTTCACAGCCGCTTCCACGCCAGCAAGATCGGCTTGCATACACGTTCCGTGTTGAAAAGCACGGAGCTTTTCGGAGACTGACCTTGCTTCCGTCTACCTCCTTGAGTGTCAACATAACTCAGTTCTACCCCAGTAGGCGCGAGGTGGCCTACTGGATGCTGTCATTTCTCCGCAACAAACCAGAAGACTAGTAAGAAGCGGAATGTGAGTTCGTTGTACCTTGACGCCCCTTGCGTAGGGTACAACAAGACGTAGGGTGACGAACGTCTCCACAGACAAAACATTGTCGGGTATTCAAACGCTGCTCGACAGCTCGATGCTCTCCCTCCTTTTTCTCAGCATAGCTGAGATTCATCGTCTCAGGTCCGCTTGACGAGCTGCTAGAGTGTGGATTCTAACCAAGTTGTGCCGACTTAAAGTATTCGGCATTCCATACCACATTCACTGCTTCTTCAAGAGAAGACGGGTGCACACGTATGACTGTCATTCTGACCACGCCAAAGCGGAGGCCCTCTATAAAGACGGTCAGTGTGATTGCCTCGGGAAGAGAAACGACTGCCACTCCGGCGATGAGAGTGCGCAACCCTTGCACAAAGTCCACCAAATCCATTTTGCCCTATCAGGCGGCAAGGAAACACGATCACACGCGATATGCCTGGTTAGGTGGCGAAAAGACAAGCGAAAATCGCAGCTTCAGCTTCGTCAAGGTGGGAAACGCTGTTTCAACCGATGTGCCATACGTCAGTGCCCATTCTCGAGCTCGACCACCAAGCTTGGAGATAGCTATCGCCACGTGCTGTTACTCGGTCTAGAGCATGGTCGACGTCATGACCATCTTAACTTCTCTTACCCAGAGCAGGAGATTCTCCGCATCCTTGCCCTCGAAGGGATTTATCACTCACCATGAGCGGATTGGGTCGGAAGAAGTTATCTGTCGTCGAAGCCGCCATCTTCTGCTGAAGGGCCTATAGGCGTGCGCAGATCGCTTCAGGTCCGTGCGAAGCGAGGTGTTGCACGACCTCAGGGCCAAGCAGAGACATCAGCTTCTTTAGCCCGTCCTGCATGCCCTGGTGCATATAGGAAAATTGCTCTATCCTCACAGAGAGTCAGTCGTATTGACTCAGGTGTAGATTGACTATAAGTGCTACCAAGTACAGCGGGACTGCCGTAGCTCTTTCGCTTTGAGGAAGCTTGGTTAAGGTCGGTGACCTTCGTTCTATGCTTAGAGCCAGTACGATTGTAGCGGATCGCAATCCGCTTACTTCAGAGTAACTACAACCTCAACCCAAGGCTAATTAACTCCTCCGTTTAAAATGTCAGCTGCATTTCTTGGTTTTATTTGCGGCAAAGCCGCCTATTCTATAACCTTAGGCTAATTTTATAGTAAAATCATATCAAATGTATTTCTGGCTGTTTCAGCCACGTACTCACGTGTTGATTAAGTGTAGCCAGGTCACACCATCTTGTGTCACCCAGACCATTGTGTGATTAAACCATCTTGTATGACCCACACCCTTTATACCAGGGCACGTGAAACCCCGTAACAAAGTGTGTAAGGGGTCATATGGTGCAGATTATTGTATTTCCGACTTGAAGCACAGCTCAGAAATACTACAGTAAATTTGGTTCAGACGCGGATGACGATGAGGTCTGTGAAACACATAGGCTGGTCACATACTACATAGATAGTTTTGGTATCGATCATAAAAGAAGATAGTTATCAGAATAGTTAAAATGAGACTTTATTTAAGTTCATGTCACTCATTGCCAAGTTACTGTAGAAGTTCTTGGTATTGCGTTCGCATCAATTTCATGCACTTAGTAACGCAGACTCGTTGATTTAAACACTTATCCTGTCCAAGTTGCAGATAGGACCAGCATGAGCAGGTATCAAGCGATGGAAAGCGTCCATAATTTAAGACCCTTGGTGAGGTTTAGTAAAGAAAAAGTTGTCTTTACATATAGGAGAGCCGCACAAATCATTTTGTTGCGAGAAATTGTAAAGCAAGAGTTTTCCACTTGGTAAAAACAGAACTCTGTGTTCCTAACATGTTGCTCCAGCAATAAACACTGTTAACACTATTTTGGTGTTGTACACACAAATTAAACATTAATCATCTATTGCCCTCCAATCGTCTGCTAAAAGCTTAGTTGTACAAGTCTCTAAGTTCACGATGGCCAAGAGTTTGCGCTCCAAGATTAAGAGAAAGTTTCGCACGGAGCTGCGTAAGCGTGTCGGCGTGCCACATCAAGTTGCTCAGGAGGCAAAAATCCAAGAGAGTCTTAAGAAGGCGATCGCTGCCCAAGGTAAAGCATGTTTTCAATCATCGACTATTTATCACTCTTACAATAAGTTAATTGCAATTAGGCACAGGACGATCAGTCGCAAGTCTCAAGAAGTTATTGGGCGCATCGGTGCCGGTACCAAGTAGTGAAATTACTGGTGTTGTCTCGGATCAGATGCCAGTGGATGCTAAGGAAACCGACGTCTCCATGGAGGACGTTAAAAAGTCCAAGAAGGGCAAGAAATCCAACAAGAAGCGGAAATCTAAATTTGTGCACTTTCACCAATTACGCAAGAAGGGTGTTTAAATTCTCAAAGCAGTATATTGCGACCAAATGACAATTCTAGATAGCACGAGCATGGAGGTGGTGTGTAAATTGCAATTGTCCAATGTATTTTATAGTGTTTATGCCCAGTATTGTGCTAGTCATCCCAATCGGTACTTTCTGTCGCTTCTTGAAAATTGATCTGCTTGTCGTACTGATAACCAGCTTGTTCAGGAAGAAGAATGTTTTGCTGAAAAACGATATCCATTTTCTGTTTTATTTGCTTAAGTTGTGTCTCCGAGACGCGATTATAGTCAGCTTGTGGTAAGATAGAATTTGTGGTTGGTGGAGGCTCTTGAGCTGATCTCTGATGATTAATAAGCTTTCGAACGAGTCGATCCAACTACAGTAACCTATCGATTAGCCATTTCCACGCTGTTGACAAATAAAAAATTACCTGAGTTGACCGAATTTTGCAGTTTCCGACAAAGTCTGGATGTTGTTTGATGATACTGTTAACAATTTCATTTATTCGATATTCCTTATGGGATCAGCATCACAGTCATAACGTGGCATATTAGAAATTACACTCTTTGAACACATACATTGAATCTGCTTGCACTCAGCGATAAGAATTCTGTTTTTAAGTTAATGACGTGGTGATATAGCTCTTTTACTGGCCCTTTATGGTAAGTATACTCGACGACGATGCTGGGAGGTTCATATTGGAGCGCTAGTCGTCGAGGTTCGATCATTTTTATCACCAAAAATGCACCGCACTACTCACTTTCCAAATATAAAAGTTAATAATATCTCATTGTTAATATATTTGCTGTACACGACTCAATCGTTCAGCCTATTTGTCGTTTACCACAACACATTGACCTAGCAATACTTCCATTTTTCCATTCAATATTCTCCTTCCACACCCTTGCGTCGCCTTCGTATTGTTCATTTTTCCAAATTGGTACCGTGGCTTTAAGTGTATCGATAGCAAAAGCGCACGCTTCCAGCGCCTCCCGTCGATGTGGCGAGCTGACAGCTACAACGACACTCGCTTTTGCTACTTCAACAATACCTAGACGATGGAACAAAGCCACACCCACGACATCCGGCCACTTTTCACGAAGAGTGGTGCAGATTTTGCGTAGCTCGGTTACTGCCATTGGCGTGTAGCCTTCGTACTCGAGCCGTACTACCTTTTTGCCTACAATAATATATTAGTGTGAACCCACTTATTCCAGACCACAAAGTAGTGCAACAAAACCTTGAAAATTATCTCGAGTGGTACCTAGGAACGTCGAGATGGCACCTGCTTTAGGGTGTGTCACCAACGCTACTGCTCGTTGGTCGTCCAGTGGTTCATATCCCACTTCGACAAAGTCACCTCGTCCAGCCTCCTCACTTGCATACGACTTTACTGTAGCCATTTTTTTCAACCTAAGATTAAAATAGTATTTTGTCTAATTTATTCTTTTTGTAAAGTATTAATCATGGCGGCCGAGCTTTGGCTGTATCTCGATGCCGTCACGGGCGAGCAAAAAGGCCCTGTGCCATCTCCGATCATCAAAAAATTGCTTCGTAAAGGTCTTATTCAGCCCCAACAACTTGTTTGGACTCAGCGTCTTTCCGAGTGGAAGGCAATTGTTAGCGTGGAACCGTTTGCAGCGTATAACCGCGCGTGGAGGACAATGTGGTATTATATGGCTGAAAACTTGACCGATACCAGCAAAGAGGTAATGCGGGCAGGCCCTGTATTGACTCAGCAGCTTGTTGAACTTTTTACCAACGGGGATGTGGATGGAATGACGCTCGTGTGGAGCCAGGAGGTGGATGATTGGAAACCCATTGGTGAGTACCTCGGCTGACGTTGTTGAAAAGCGTTGTTGTAAATATGCAAATATGTTACTATCTCTCCAGGTGACGTGCCGCTTCTAAAAGAATTTTTGCAAGAAGCCAATGACGAGATAGATCGACAATCAGAGCTGAAGGAACAGATTGCAGATGTTCCCATTGAAGACCAAGTCTTTGAAAACGAGTACAGATCTCCATCAATATAATGGACTTTTGATGGCGTATTGACTATCGCAACTAATTTGGTGCTACTAGATCGGCGGATGCTTTTATTGCAGAGGATGGCAAACGATATGTGTTCGACGCTGAGTCTAAGATGTACGTGACTCCAGAAATAAAAATCGAAGACGAATTAGCATCTCTGCGCGAAGCAGTTGCTGACACGATTGCGGAGACACAAACGGATACGACAAACGCAGCTACTACAATCGGGGAATCGACTGATCATGCTGAAATGAATGCAAGCGTCAAAAGAAAAAGAAAGAAAAAAAAGAATCCGGATAAGTGGAAAAAGAGCAAGACAAACACTTGGGTATATGTGAATGGTTTGCCACTAGATGTCACACTTCAGGAAGTCCACGACCATTTTGCCAAGTGCGGTGTGATTCAAACGGATATTGTATCCGGCGAGCCCCGAATAAAGCTCTACGAAAACAAAGAGAGTGGGGGCTTAAATGTAAGTCATGAGGATAGATTTTTGTGAACAAAACTTATATCGATGAGTGCGAACAATTATGCTACACTTTGTAGGGCGATGGATCAATTTGTTATATGAAGGAGGCATCAGTTGAGTTGGCTGTGCAATTACTTGACAAATCTCAAATCCGGCCAGAGTACGTTGACTCAATTGGTGTGACGATATCTTCTCTTCACTGATTTACATGACGTTTTCGCTATTGCAATCAAGGTGGCCAATTGATGTGTCACCTGCTGTCTTTCAGCAAAAAGAAGGCGAGTTTGTGAAGCGAAAGAAAGTTAAGATTGATACACGCGCAAAAATTAGAATGTTTGAAAAAGAAAAGGTGAGTTTTGTTCAGAGAATCTCACTTAGTTGCTCAATTTGCATTGTTTAGGCGCTTTCGTGGAATGAAGGAGAAATTAATGAACCGACTGGGTTTCGTATTGTGGTCATTAAGCACATGTTTACTCCTTCTGAAATTGAAGGTACTTTCGTTATTCCAAGATTTTGTACCTTTAGCTTAGTGTAAACTATGCGTTTCAGATGAATCCTACGAGAAGGAATTGCGAGATGATATTTATGACGAATGCTCGAAACTTGGTGAGGTGTCCAAGATTACACTTTTTGCGAAACGTGAGGATGGTGTTGTGGTGATTAAATTCACTTCGAGCGGTAGTGCTGCGCAATGCGTTGATTTAATGAATGGTCGGTTCTTCGCTGGACGCAAACTAGAATGTAGTTTTTGGGACGGCACAGATTACACTCATCATGAAAGCAAACATGAGGAGCAGCAGCGTGCTGAAAAGTTCCAAGAGTGGCTAGAGGATGCTTCATCGTCTGAGAGTGAAGATGAAAATGAGGAAACAAAAACAGAAGAGGAAGGAAATGTTGTTAAGTCAAGCGAAGTGCACGTAGGGCGTAAGCTGCCTTCTATTACTGATGACAACGACTAGCCGACCCGCGTTGCGGACAGTTAGCGCATATACGGTAGCTGGTCTTGCCTCTCATTGTTAAATGCTTCTTGTTCGTCAGTCGTAAATGTCACGTCCTGCTTGCAAGAGCTTTATCCTCCACAGCGTTTATATGCATCTATCACGCCTATTTATGAGTCGTAAAAAAATTTAATTTCTGTTTTTTAGAGCGGATATCACATGCAAATTTTAATTTTAATTCAAAACCAAGTAAAAATGTTGAAAAATTCTTGACTCCGCGCCTTCTGAGTTTTGTCCGACAAATCAGACTGGTAAGAAGCGGGACGTCGGCTCGATGAACCTTTACGCGCCTTGCGCAGGGGACAACCAGTACGAAGGTGACGGGTGTCTCCACAGATAAAACACCGACGTCGTACTAACGACTGTGAATGAAGCAATGAAGTCTCTATTAATTGTAGGGGACGGCATGATCACTGTCGTCTATTCAAACTCTCGAGACCTGAAGTATTTATTATTGTCAACCTCGTGATCACGAAGTGAGATACGATCGTGCAAGTCTGCCAGTCGCGACAAGGTCTGCACATGACAAGGTTGGACGTTTGCAAGCGACAGCTTCATTTTTTAAGGTGGATCCGGTGGGTGTGGCTGCGCCCGCCATGTCTGTCTCAAGTATGAAATAGATCAATTATGGTCGTTGATTGTCGATCTTACACGTGTTACAATTACTACGTGAGTATTAGCCACCAGTGCTGTTTGACAAGACTGGAAATTAATAATTTATACAACAATATAGACTATCAGCAATCAAGTCAATGTGCAGCTGCTCATCCATTCTCACATTCGCCCCATACAATGGTAACGAAGGAATCATGCACTTGTCGATTCATATGAGCTTAGTTTAGACTATTTTATGCTTTTTTGGGCTCTTCTTCACAACAATCAACCATTTAAAGCATGCATAATTCGGTCATATATGAAAACGTGTATTAAAACATATATCACATTGCTATCACCTGGACGGCCGATACAAAGCTGTATACTTTGCAATTGACCCATTTCTCCTTTGGGGGAAAAACTAAGTCCTGTTGAGCCTCAAAGAGGTAGAGGGCAGCCAGGCCCAGCCCCAAAGAGCTCCAAGCTCTTGAACACGGAAGGTGTATGCAAGCCGGGCTTGCTGGTCGTAAAAGCGACCGTGAAGGGATTTAGGAAGCCACGGAAGGTCGTTATCGACTCCGGATCGTCGTGCAACTATGCTCGACGCTCTACGATCGAAGGAAGTCAGCGGAATGCTGAGGTGCAGGAAGCGCGATTGAGTGACATCGTCACTGTTCGCTTAGCGATGAGAACATGTGTCACGGTGCCGAAGGTCCCTGTGAACCTCGGTATCAAGTTTTTCGACTTCGATAGCGTGGAACGCTGCTTAGTCTTAAACTTGAATTCAAAGAATTACCTTACCCTTGTTATGTCATGGTTGGAACACCATGAGCCACGGATTGATTGGAGGACGAAGACGTTGGGCGCTACGTGTACGTCTCCTGGTGGAGTTTGGCGAGTCATGAACCTACCACTGCTAGAAAGAAGAAGCGCTCCTGGCGCGGGCACTGGACCGAGACGGTTAATGTGCCGATGATGGGACTATCCGAGTTGTCCGAAGGTGTATCAAACAGGAGTCCCGAGCATGGCTCGCGGGCTGAAGGTGGAGTGGCACGTGACCCACTGAGCACTGCTTAAATATCAAAGCAGTTGCTTCATGCCAAGGGTGGCCAAGGGCCGAGGAATCTAGGGCGAGGGCTCAGTGATGCACGTAGAGCGGCACGTAACCCACTGAGCACTGCTCATGTCGAGGCAGTTGCTGAATGCCAAGAGTGGTGAGGTCGGACGAGGTTCGAGGCATCGAGGCATCGAGGGCGATGCCCTAGTGAAGCGCGTGAGATCCACTGAGCACTGTTTATTTTTGAAGCAGTTGTTGCATGCCAATAGTGGCATGGTCGGACGAATTTCGAGGCGTCTTGGAAAAGGCCCTAATGATGCGCGTGGAGCGGCACGTTATCCACTGAGCGAAGCCAGCGGATATAACAGCTCTTTGTCGAATGTTGTATATAACATCAAGGCGGTACAGTGAGTGGAGACACTGGACGGCGCTGAGTGCGTGTTTCTACTGGTCTCGAGGATGAGCAAATCTTCTATAAAACGCAGGGCGTTGACCCTGACCCAGGGTGGGTCTTTCGTAGACGAGCGCACAGCAATACAACCTTGTCAATGGTATGACGGGAGAGGAAAACGTTGACGTCACCCTCGAGGCTATTTCCGCGATGGGTGCTCTTCTCGAGCTAGACGAGATGTCCTTCGAAGAGTTTGGCGGTGCCCTCAAGGCAGGTAACTTAGCCGTTGTGAGTATTAAACGACCAGAAGAGTAGACTAGTTCGTTGTCGCGTCTGGATGAAGCTGTCCTGGAGGACACCAAGAGGGACGATTTAAATCGTCGATCATGAAGAATTCCCTCGGACCCGTATTATCCTTTAGTAAAAAAATTTCAAGACGTCTTCTCCAAAGACTCGCCGTCGACCCTACTTCCAGACCGAGGTGTGGGTCATGGGATTGACCTGATTCTGGGAGCCAATACTACTCGACACGCCAATGGCCCCTGCCCAAGGAGCAGTATGACTTCATTGACGGCTTTTCTTTGCGAAGTACGAGGCAAGAATAGTACTCGAGAGAGCAAGTCTCCCATTCGACACCCACGTTTTGTGTCCGGAAGCCGAACGGCAAGTGACGTATCGTTCACGCTAACAATAAGCTGAAAGCTGCCACCATTCCGGCACAGATGCCGATATTTAAAAAGGATGTTCCACAGAACAATATGGTTGGCTGTACAAAGTACAGCGCACTCGACCTAGTCGATGGTCACAACCAATTGCTCACGAGAGCGAGTATTATTCCGTTGGCAGCGGTGAGTACTTCGAGTGAGATGTTCTGGGAGTAGCTGATCATGCTTCAAGGGCTGTCAAATGTACCAGCAACATTTAATTGTCATGTGACGCAGTTGTTCAGGCCCACCAGGCGTATGCAAAAACACTTCGACGACATCTTCGTCACAGTCGAGCGGGGAACTGAAGAACAGATGAAGAAAATCATATTGTCCATTTAAGGGTGGGACTCGAGTGCATGCGTACGATTAAGCTGTATGCTAATGCAGATAAGTTTATCTCTAGCGTGGAAGAAATCCCCTTTTTAGGGTGCTTCATTGGGAAACGTGGCCTTCGAGCGGATCTCGCTAAGGTCAAGGCCTTTGTGAACTGGTTCCAAAAATTCAAAGGACTTGCGCAAGTGGCTTGGCCTCGCTAACTACTTGCACAAGTATAGCGCAAATTATGCGGTAATGGCGCGGCAATTGTCGAGTTTCCTTAACAAGGATACGAAATAGATTTGGGACACCGAGCATCGGGAGGCTGTTGACAGGATCAAGCCTCCTTCATGCACTACTACTGTTGTTGCCAGACCCCGATCGTCATTTTAGTGTCGTCTGTCACGGTTCGGACTTTGACATCGGCTGTGCACTGCTGCAAGCAGACGTCGAGGGGTGCAATAGGATGATTGAGCTCGAATCTCGTCAGCTCAAGGCTGCAGAGAAGAACTACCCAGTTTATTAATTACTTGCGATGAAGTATGCGCTTGCCAAGTTCAGGGTGCACCTGCTTGGCTCAAACCTGTTTGTGATCGACGCGGATCATGCATTTTTACGTTCTTCTCTACTCCCATTGCGACTCAAACGCCTCACTTCTCGCAGAGGATGACCAAGTGGCTCTCTTTCTTTGCAAAATATAACTTAGGGGTATAAGCCAGGAAAGCATAATGCTTTGGCTGATGCATTGTCACGCAGACCAGATTATGAGCTTGCTCATGTTACGACGATGACGTCGTCCATGACGGAGTAGATCCGTGCCGCATACGTAGGTGATGTTATGTTTGTAGCGCTGCTTTAGGCTCTCGGACAAGGAGTTTGGAAATTTGGAAAAGAAATGTCGGCGCAATTGCGCGCAAGGCTACACTAATATTCGTTGAATAACGGGTTGCTGTAAATAGCACCGATTTGATGGATACGCTACAAATAAATGGTTGTTTCTCCCAATGTGGATTTAAATACTGTATCCTCTATGAGGCCCACGACACCCAACTCAGTGGTCATCTCGGTCGTGACATGACGCACAGCTCTGTGAGTTGCCACAACTGGTGGCTTAAGCTGTTTAAAAAATACATACGTGCGCAAGTGTGAGACGTGTCAAAGGTGAAAGCCTCGCCAAATGCGGCGGCGCCGCTAGCCAGTTTATCGGTGCTGGCTGTCCATGAGTATGGACTTTGTGAATGCCCTATCGAAGGCCTCGGCGGGCAGCACGGGTGTCGTGGTCTTTGCCGACTCTTGGAGCAAGATGGCTTATCTTGCGGCAGCGCCGAACACCGTCGACGGTGTCGGTACAGCAACACCGTTTGTGGATCGTATATTTTGACAATAGGGACTCCCGGGGTGGACTGTCTCCGACACAGACTCACGCTTCACTGAAAGTTTGGATCGACAATCTTCAGGGAGCTGGGCACCAAGTTGATTATATCAACAGCGGGTCGTCCGCAGATCGATGGTGAAAACGAGCGCGTGAATCGCGTCGTTGATGACATTGTTTGCAGCGCCTGCGCTGAGACGCCGAAGCGCTGGATCGCTATGTTGCCACTTGGAGAGTTTGCTCTAGTCAATGCAGCGCACTCACCTACCAGCATCTGGTTACTCTACGTGAATGGGCTTTTTAATCATCGTGCCCGCTGTCGCTGCCATTCTATGGCTCAGGGCTTGTGTAGGAAAAATAGCCAAACGGCTAGCTGATGTCAGCCCCCTCTCCATCCATAAAGACGTCGATGACTTCCATTCTACCAGACTGAGCGTCCCTCGACACGATCGCGATGCGATGGCTGAAAGCCAAAACATGCAGACAAAAGAAGCAGGAGGAATGTTGAAATCTTTGAGGTAGAGACCTGATTTTATTGAATGCTAAAAAGCTTCCTGCACATGCAGTCTCTGCTGTCTTCAAGACAAAGCTCATATAATTCGTGAAAGGAGCTTTGTTTTGAAGACAGCGGAGACTCATGACAAAGCTCCTCCCACGAATTATCGGAACTTTTAAGGTCGTGGCCAAGTGAGGCCTTGCGTATACGCTAAACCTTTCGAGAAGAATGCGAACCCACCCCAATTTGTGCATATCTAAATTAAGTTAGATGTAGAGGCTTGCTTCAGCCGGACCGAGATCCGGCGCAAGTGAACACGGAAGCGTTGGCACCGGGGCGGCGCCCAAAGGCGCTCGGCGACCCAGAAGCTGAACCAGAAACTGGTTTTGAGCACGTAGTGCAACAATTTCCGTTTCCAACGGCACAAGGCGCTCCACCATCACACGAAGTGGCATTTTCATCTGCTCGACGTCTAGAAGCCGCTCCGACAGAGTGCAATAATCTTCAACGTGAGGCAGTTGGTGCGCAACGTGCTTCAAGTTCTTGAGGTTTTCCGCACAGTGGTATGTGACCCCGGCAAGATGCTCGGCGGAGTTTTGATGACGACGGACTTTGTCCCTTAAAGCTCGAAGAGCATCGCGAGTCACCGGACAGCGATCGACCAAGTCGTCATCGTCCACCGCCGAATCTTCTCGACGAGAATGGTGGTAACAACTATCACGTGGAACGCCTTGTGAATCGACGTCGTCGACAGGGTCTAACCCAATATCTTGTGAAGTGGCGAGGATACCCAAACTCCAAGAACTTGTGGGAGTCTTAGGTGCCACTAACGCAAGACTGCCCAGACGTCATGGACGCTTATAGTCACCGAATCATGACGCTTTGCGTCATCATGCGCGCCACGCCTTTTGGCGGTAGCCCGGGAAGCCGAAGTACCATAAGCTAAGTTCAAGCTATGGGTTCGAGCTGCTGTATTTGTAGGCTCACCCGCGTGAAAAAACCACGGAGATTGCGGGAGCGTGGTGGATGATTCCGTGTGTAGCATGGCGACAATACGAAGGAAGTCGGCGTTGCACCGTGAGTTTGGCAAACTTAAATCAGAGATCGCGCCCTACGCGCAGGTCCACTTCGTTTAGGCTCCGCTGTGAGTTAAACAGCGATAAAAGTTTCCGTTGCCACTGTACTCGTAGCTTAAAGAGATCTTCATTATCTACAGCCAGGGGCGAGCACCACAGGAATAGTACGCATTGTGGGTACAGGTGCGTCTCATCTTTGAGCGCGAAGTCAAGCGCGGTACGTATCCTTTGGGATTTCCTGAGGTATCAAGATGCGCGCATGGAAAGCTTTTTGCTAGTCAAGCTCAGCTTTTGTAGCGATCGGGGACCCGACTATGTAGACGCTCAACGATCGAGTGTTCGCGTCTTTCGCTTTTTGAGCGGGATCCGCCGAGCGGAAGATGTATTCTACACGAGGGTCAAGGACCGAACGTTAAAACGGGCGCATGAGAGCCGCCCTGTGGGATGCCTCCAACCGCTGCTCCTGCGTCTCGTCGAGTTGATTGGTAATAATACGACTTCCCCCAGGAGGCGAATAGTTAAGAAAGGGACACGGTGTCTGCAAGGTTCGAGCAGGGCTCACGTCACGCCGTTGGCGCACCTTCTCCTCTTTTTCTTACCACGGTGGGAAAGATTTATCCGACTCGTAGTCGACTTTCTCCGAATCCTCGAAGAGGAAATCTGTCGCCCGCGGCGGGCGCGGTGTGTGGCGCCTGATTGGCGAGGGCTTTATATGTGTTTACCGTTAAGTCGCAGACGTACTGTCCGGAGATGCACCAGACTAAGAAGGGCCATGCCCGCGGCCGCCCTCGGAGCCAGCGAGGCTGGGTGTTTGTCGTGTCACAGATACAGGGCTCACTGAGCGGAGAATGTGTAAAGATGGTCCTGGGGACATAACGGTGTCTCAGACACGTGAGCCTCGTATGAGGCGAGGATCAAATGTGAATTGTGGGTATTCACAATTTTGGTAAGATAGAGTGTAACGGGATTACAAGTATCCTGGTATGAAAGGGTGGGTCACATAAGATGGTTTGCCCGTACAAAGATGTGGATCACACAAATCGGTGAAGCCACACAATGGCGTGGCTACACTCTAACATGAAACCACTACGTGGCGGGTAATGAATATTAACTAGGTTTTCCTATTTAATTGGAAATCCTGAGGTTTCAGTTGTAGGCGGCTCTGTCGCAAAATAAACAAATTAATACAGTTTCAATTCTGAACGGACAAGTGTCTTTGCCTTGGTTAGGCTTTTGGTTTCTATTGGAGGTAGCGGATTGCAATCCGCTACATTCGTACTCGTTCTGGTATAGAACGTAAGGTCGGTGACCTTTGTAAGCTTCTCCTAAGCAAAGAGATACGGCAGCCCCGTTGCAGCACATGTTGAGCTCTAAAATATGAAATTCAAATACCGATTGCAGTCAATAAAACCATTCTGACCCATTGGTCGTAGGCTTTTAATCAATAATGATGTCTACCGTGATCTAAATGAGTAATTTCCCAAAGAACAAGAAATCCTATCAAATGCATTCAACTAAACTAACCGCACGTAAAATATAAGCTCATCAAAAAAGAATACTCATAATGCAATAGCTGTGTAATGCAAACGGCGTACAGCCTGGCTGCGTGACTCGATGTTTTTAGTCGTCATTTAGCCGGAGCGTCGTTCATGTAGAACTGCGATTGGTAAGATGTTGTACCTTTGAAATTGAATTAAATCATGCCTGCCTTTTGCATGATCAGTACAATTTGACCGATGAGGAAGCTTACATCATGCCCCTTGGCTTGTTCAAAAGCCGAAATTTGAGGATCAATGACATACAGCTTAGGCCAGAAAGATCTTTGACTGAGTTTAACTGCATACAGTCGGCAATATATTTCAGTTGAGCAGACTAACGGCTAAATACACGTAAGTTATGGATGGGTGGACGGATGGAGAGCGTGGTATCTACGTTGATGCATAATGTAGACGGTCTCCAAGCCATCGTATGCAGCAATTGCAATATCATGTCAGTGTTTGCAAACGCAAGCTGGCATTATAGTCAGGATGGAGGTAAGCAAAAAGAATTGTCATGGATCTTTGAAGCACGTGCAAACATGCGAAAGTTTTTTTTCAGTCGACTCCCTCCTTTTGTTGCTTATGAAAACGAAAATTCATCACTGCTAAATTCCTCACATTGGTAATTGTTATCCTACTTTTACCACGCCACTTGATATATTGTTTACCACAACCACCGAAATCTAATACGGGCAATGAAGCATATTGCTGTGTGCTTTGCGCGACATGCTAGCTACCGAAAACGTGGATACCGCAGGTCCAAACTTGCCCTTGGCCTATCAAGTCAAACCCACCGTACCATCCATGTCTCAGCTTTGGCTCACATCAAACAGGCTGTAGAAGTCTCCGCCTTACTAAAGTTATTCCGGGTGTATATTTACACAGATTTTTGATTAAATCTCCCCCACAACGCTATCGTGTGACGGAATAACCTTGACGCTACGCAAGTATTACAATCATCAGCTACATGAAATAATTTACATTTGGTGTACCTTGTGAGCTGCATATACAGTGTACAGCATATCCACACGGTTTGTAATAATGTTATAGAATGTAACATGTATAAATATATTCAGACAGAAGCTGGTAGCTCTATTAGGGTAACCTGGATCCTATTTGAAAAAGGGCTGAATGTGTGGTGTCCGTTAGCAAAAGCAAGAAAACAGCAGCGTCGATTGATTCCGCTAAATCCTCGGAGTGACTGAAGGAAGACCCCAGCAAGTAAACATGAGAGCGTCTTCAACTTAGTGTACCACAATAGCAACAATATAAACAGCAGCTTTTTAAGCAATAGCAACTGGTAAAGTAGTAAAATAAATACTACAGGTGGTCAAAATCAACTCTGTGCGATACACATTTGAACAGCTTGTGAAAATACTTGCTTTAAGTAAATCTCAGGCAATGTTGGATGAGTCATATCACAAAGCTAGATAAAAAATTTCTGACAAAGACTAAACAAGTTAGAAATGAAGCTGGGCCCGAATTTGTCCCATCAGTTCCGCGCTTAGGATAAAAGCGGTTCTTACCGCCGTAAGCTCAACGGCTTGATGCTTTGTATGACCAACAGCGCTCACCCGCTCATATTACGCGCTTCATATCTGTATGGAAACAAAGCATATAATATATGTTATGCTGATGAGGTATCTAAAAAATTGTACATCATTACGAAGTAGTGGACGTAATCAAAGCTGGCTGGGACGCGCATATCCCACGTTAGGACCCGAGTTTGTCCCATCCCGTCCGTGCTAAAGCAGTTCTTACCGCGGTAAGTTCGGTTATTCGATGCTTTGTACTCTGACACATTCATATTTCGCGTATCAAATTTGTATGCAAAAATAATGTCTCATATGCTTATGGGGTTTCTGGATAAATCGTACATTGTCGCTAAGAGATGGCTACAATCAAGCTGGCTGGGACGTGCAGATCCATGTTTGAGATAGCATATTCAGCTTTCCATCGCTACCGTCTTTTTGGCCTATATCAATTTTTACCTGTCGAAAAGACCAGCTGACATGCATTTAGATTCAGAATTGGGGTTAACCAACACAAACGACATGCATCGGATACGAGACTGATACTATCGAAACTCATTGACCCGACGCGTAATAATCGCTTGTCGAGGCAATTTTAGTTAGTTATTTGCTGCTTTGGAGCCATGTTTTTCCATAGCAGTCCCCATAACAAGTAAATAGTAAATTTGAGTACGCTGACGCAAATAAGCGAAATCGTAGCTGCTCTTATAGTATAGCGAAGTTGCTTTTATGAGCTCGCGATAGGAACGACGCTTGTGACTTGATAATTAAAAATGTACCATCTAAGTCCAGCGTGAGCTCAGGAAGTCACGTGCGCCGGCCTTAATTTGTTCAGGTAGTGGCGAATATTGATCGCGTTCGAGTGCCGGTCACAGTATTTGCAGAAGACTGAAAGCGCTTCGACGTTAAAGGGCTGAGCATATAGTAACGCCTTGGTCATATCCGATGTTGCTGTATTGAATTACCATATTAATCTTAAAGCCAATCAGTCATCTTTGCCAGCAACAATTTCGTCTCTATCAGAATGATCTTCAAGCATTCTAGTGAATGACCTTGTATGTCTTCTGCTCGGCATATTAGTAGACTGTTCACGTTCGCCACTGTCTATGTTAAGCCCAAATTTGTACCGCGCGGATGGAAATATTGTTTTTGATAGGAAGTAGTCTTTAACGGTCCTTGGGCTAAGATTCTATGGGCGTGTTTACGAGGACTCTACTAGCTAAAAGCTTTCTTTCAAATTGAGCCGCATCAAATGAGTTGGACTGGGTAACATTTGCCGTGAAACCGATAAAAAATCTAAGAAGACTGTTTTTTCTGTGAGGATGGAACAGAAATGTTCTCCTGGTTCAACACGCGTTCCTTAGACTCCAGTATTTCACTGACCATGAAGGGATAGCAAGACTGGCGATCCACAATCCAAAATGAGTAACCCTTGCCTTAATCATACACACCTTGCGTGTCACTAATCACGCGATTAAGAAATCAGAGTCAAATTTCACACTGGATCGACCGGAGAACCCCCGCTTGATTTCTTAGTCTAGTTGGCTTACTGGGCACAATCTCGATGTCATTGTACCTCGTGACAGTCGAAGTCAATGGACCAAGCCTTGAGTGATCGATTTAACTTGAAAATGATTATGCTAACAGCTCCTGGTTGTTAGTTGTTGATATCATTGTTCGGGGATTTGTTAAAGCATGTAATGCTCCGACTGATTTAGACTTATCACGCAGTCGTAAACGACGCGGTACAACGAAGAACAGTAGATATCACACAATGACACTGGAAATACCGGATACGGAAGTTAAATTGTGTTTTAAGCGTCAAAATAGCATACAATTCGTCAGAAACTGTTTTTAGTTTATCTGAAGAGTTTGATGACTTTGAAAGCTTTGAACGCTATTTGGTCCAAACACACTATTGGAGATTCTATCATAGTTCAGGCATAACGTGTCTAGAATGCCACAAGCCAAAATTTGACTGGAAAGTTACAGACACCTACTACACCCTAATGAAGCTGTAATGTGTCATTAGACAACCTCTGCTGGATATACGAAAAATTGGCGCGGAAACTACGATGCAACATTCTTGGAGTAAGATATGAAATTAACGAAGATTAACTGGATCAATGATTAGAAGGCAAGGGCGACAATAAACACGGCACATTCTGCTGAGGCTTTTGTCTGTATGATCTCTAGGGCCAATCCCTACTAGAAAAGAGACAATATGGTACTGGGGGGTTCCGTGCACGCAGATACCTGGCTCGTAAAATCCGCGTTCATAGTCGCTCACAGGCAATCTTAGGACGCAAGTATCTCTCAAGAATCTGGTTCCTGACACTTGGCAAATTGAGATTATATTCTTGAGAATCAAACCATTTTGAATGTCATACCGATATAACACGAACTTATCTCAGAAACTATAAATGCTCATATAGTTTTGCGTGAGGTGACCTTCACTTCGATATCATACTCTGTAAACTTCATCGTATTTTGAGAGACTTCTTAGCTTCACTTTGAGCCCAGAGTACGTACGAGCACTGTTACACCCACTTTCACCAAGATGCGAGCTCATCGGGGTCGCTAACCTGCCAAGACTCAACCAGCACAGTTGAAATTTTTCCTTTTTCCCAGGTCATACGTTCCTTACTATTTTAAGTCATTTCGAGCCTTGACTTTTTCCAACGTTCTCGCTACCTTTGCTTACGCGCTGCACACCGTTCCCAATTCCCGAAGTGAGGGGTTGTAAAACACCCCACTGCAAGACTGACGACAAGGTCCGATTCGTCTCAAATGGAGTGGGTCTAGTTCAGCAAGCTCAGCTTGTTCGTGGCACGCACAACAAAACAGTACGTGGCTGGTACAGCCAGTACCAGCCACGTACTGATTTGTTGTTTAGTAGGTTTCACTCTATAGATAGGAGAGCGTATAGATTCAGATATAGGCGGCTTTGCCTGAAGTAAAAGTGAGAAATACAGCTTACATTTTAAACGGAGGAGTTTATTTGACTTGGGTTTAGGTTGTAGTTACTCTTGGGGTGAGCTGATTGCGGTCCGCTACCCTCGTACTGGTACTAAGTATAGAACGAAAGTCACGGACCTTAACCAAGCTTTCTCTACGCATAAGAGCTACGGCAGCCGTGCTGCAGCGCAACCTCCAACTAGCGAGTAAAACCTGATCTTGTCCAAGACTGAGTCTAAATCGGTGCCTGTTATTGCTGTCATGTGGATTCAAGCGGGCTGTTAGCATCAAAGGCTTAAAGATACAGATTACCACCCGAATCCAAGTCAATCTTTAAAGTCTAGCGTCGCTAATGATTATATCACGTCGGAAAACTATAAATGAAAACGGCCAGACGCGCGGCGGTGTAGTCGTTGAAAATCTAAAGCCTGCACCTCAATCGGTCCCCGTAGACCACATCTGGGGGTTGGCGCTTATGCTTATATGATCAGCAGCTGTAACAACAAAGGATTAATGCATTCATTGATGTTCAAGCGAATATAGCAATACAGCTCTGCACTTTTTATTTATGCGTGGTGACATAACTGGCTGTTTGCAACCTTTTTGACGATAGATCTTAACGTGCTTAATAATAATGAGGCCCACTGGAGTGCTTGTGAGAGTACTTCGGTCTTCTTTCAGTCGGCTAGGAGGCTTTTGATCGATCATATAGATGTTGTCTGTGCTATTCAATCGACGATGACACTGATATAGAAAATAGTGCATGTTGAGATTATCGAAGCTTAATTAATAAGCCTTTTTCGTCGATAATTACGCGCCCGTCGTCGTAACCAAACGCATGAAATGCGATGTCACTTTTTTATTCAATATACACGAAGCACTTCATCAAATTTATGGTTCAAATTTAAGTCAAATTTGCATCAACTTCCCGACATTTCTCCGTTGAACGGTTTATGTAGCACCTTAAGATTTATCACTCTCATTAAAAATGGCTCTATGTAAAATGATACCTTCAGAATGGACGGTGCAATTACTCATGTACTGCAGATGTATCACTTGGGACACCTCGACCGTGGTTTAAGCGAATTAACATTGGACGTGTCAGCCTATGTGAGACTCAAATCGCCATCGATGACTCTTGCGTCTTGCTAGCAGCGGAAGTACATTGGCCATCAGAAACGACGGGTGCATGGACGGTGAAACATACGAGATTAAAATGTATTGTCGTGTTCACGCATTTCGCGAGTCAAATGCTTTTAGATGTCAAAAACAAATACACGCTGCAGAGATGCGGAAATTGCTAAAACGTTTTAAGGCGTAGGGTAACAATACAACTGTATATCGTTCCAACTCTGTCTCGAAATGATTTGCCACTCTTGTTTAAATCACGATTGCGTAATGTTGTCAACTTTCAGTACATATGAATCAAGCATTTGTAACAGTCCCAGCTAACACGCACTCCAGCTCCTGCAGAATTCAAATAAACCTGATGGTGATCCGGCCAGATTACTATAAACCAGTGCGTAGCTATATATGTGGCACACGATAAGCAACCAAACAACACAACGCCTGTGCTTTCGCCCAACGAATGTAATCAAGAGGAAAAATATGCAGAAATCTGCCGAATGAATTCACTGGAATTAGGGAAAAAGTGGTTGACTTTGCCAAATGATTGGATAGCGTAGAGTTTTTTGATACAGTACTGACTGGATCTAAACTTCTCGCCCCTTCATTGCTGAAAACTGAGATCTGGTGGATCAGCCGGTGACCGTAATTGTTTGGCTGAAAATCGCTTCTGTCCGACTCTAAATCTCGAACATTATTTCGATAGAGGTCGCGTCACCTGTTTTGACTATAGTCAACCAGAACCAGGCCAATCTTCTGGCATTGAAAATTAATACTTACGAGTGACTGAGAAAAAGTACACAACAGAGCCCACGTGCAAATATTCGTCCATTTCTCGAAACGCAAGCTTAAGCGTGGGCCCTTTATTTGATTGCTAAACCACAGCGCGACATTCACTCTATCATACAAACTTCAAGTCACTCGAGTTTATTCATGGTAAACCAGTCTTTCGCACCAATTCATCCCCACAACGCCAGCTTATACAACGTCGGAAAGGAAGCGATGAACAAGAGGCTAGAACGTCATGATGGGTCTCTTCTGGTAGCAGAGAAGCAGGAGACATTTATAGATGACGATAACGATGACACGACGACTCTAGGTATCGCCGTGAATACACGCAACTACCAGACACTTTTAGATAATTTGGCACAACGACGACGCACGAGTTCAGTGGTTATCATGTCTCCAAAATATCGACGCCAGACTGTCGTCGTTTTTCCACAAGGAAAAAATACAAAGCCAGAGAGTCCGAGGGAATATATGATCGACGACGAAGAGGAAGACGACGAAGAAGCACGTGACGAAACTGTTGTGGGTCTGCCCGTTGACACGCGAAATTATGAGGCTATTGTGAGTCGAGAGCTCCCCACGCACTCAGATCCAGGTAAATTTAATGTGAATTATCGCCGTGCGACAGTAGATATCATGCCGCAATCTGTCCCTGAGGAGGATGTTTTTACGAGCCATTCGATCGTCTCAGAGAATAGCGACGATGATGACACCGTCATGGGGTTTCCTGTCAATACAGGCAATTCTGTGTCGTATCAAGTTGAAGAATCTGAATCGGGGCGACGTGACCCAGTACACCGTCAACGAAGATATAGCACGTTGGAAAAGGAGCCTCGTGTCAGTGACCCGTATCGGTCATCGTCTCAGTGCGGAACGGCTTCGCAAGACTCGTTTACGACTGCACCGAATAATAGTATTCACACTGATCCTCGTGCTTCCTGTTTTGACAGTCGTCGCGCTTCGAATGCGGCGTACGTTCCATACTCAAGTTGGATCTACATCCAGCATGGCAAGCTTAAAGCATGGAAGCGCTACTTTGCCGTACTTTCAGGGATGGAATTTAAGTACAGTAAAGGCGCAGGGCATTCTCCGAAAGGTTTTGGATTGTTGACTGCAGTACGCAGGGCGCATGACATACGCTACGGGCTTTGGCTTGAGTTAGACGGTGATACGTCGCTCCTCATTCGCTGTTCTAATGTTGATGAGTTTGAACAGTGGCAGAATGCAGCGGAAAAGGCTATTGAACGTCTTAACTCACAAAATATGACCTCGTACACTTTATCGGCGTCGGAACGACATGAAGGGTATCTATTCAAACAGGAGAAGAATAAGACATGGAAACGATGTTTCTTTGTTGTGGGCACCGATGGGTACATCGAGTGCCGCGACAGCGAACAGGATCAACCCGACCGAAAGTGTTCTGGATACATCAAGGCTGTGTCATTTGCCGACTGCCATGCTAACGGCCTTGCGATCCAGCTAAGTGCAGGTGTATCCTTGGTTTGCTATGCAGACTCGTACGACGATCAAATGCTCTGGTATGGCGCAATCTCGGCTGCCGCAAACGCGAATGGTAAAACAGCACAGGCTAAAACGTCGGTGAAGAGCTGCTACGTTGAAACAGCGGTGTCTAATCACGCAGGGTGGCTTTACAAACAAGGTGGAATTTTAAAGACCTGGAAGCATCTGTATTTTACACTACATGGTACTGAGCTGGCATTTGCTAAGGATACGAATTCGGAGACTGTGTTATGTGATTACGCAGTCTCTGTGGACGAATGGAGTGGTCATGCGAATGGACTGTCGATTCGACTTATTAGTGGACGCGTTTGGAAAGTCTACGCTGAATCATACGAGACCGCCAAACGATGGCGGTCGGTTATTAGAAGTGCGTGTCGGGCCGCCGAATCATTCAATCTTAAAAAATATTTGACGAGCCGACGTCGTAAGAAGCTTAAACCTGTGTACGGTGGTTGGCTCACAGAAGTGCGGAAGAATTTCCACCTTCGTCGGTTTTACGTCATTGATGGCACGACACTGGGAGTTGCTAACGATGTCGACAACCAGCTCAGACCCCTTGGTCATGTCGTTGATGTGGGTTCAACGCGTGATCTTGAGTGTGGCATGGTGTTTACACTTGCCAATGGAACCACAGTGAAAGTAATTTGTGACTCACTGGCAGACTCAAAATGTTGGTATGAATGCTTGAATTTTTCGCTCAAGTAGACATTCACCGGTGGTTTTTGTACAAAAATGATTGGTTTCAATTGATACGCTGCCCGATGGAAGGGCTTTGAATCATATTGAGTCGTAAGGAAATATATTTAGTTGTCTTAATTATTCTTGTTGTTTGTGTTCAATGCGTATATCGTTAGCTTGTTCCATGTTTGTAGTGCAGAAAATCATTCGAATTTAGAACGTTTACTATCGCGAAGACTACTTAAGCGGCAGGCTCCGCACAGCTTCGACCGCAAGCTTAATTATGTCTCGAGGTGGCAAATCATTTTCATCCCCCAACATATTCAGGGCAACGCGAGCAATAATCTCGAGAAATTCACAAAAGACCACCGATTGCTCTTCACGACAGCCAGAAAAGCTTTGGTCGACAGCACGATCAAATAATGCTGTCTGTTCCTCAAGTGTGCCAGAGCAGAACATACCACAGTCGTACAACATGCTTTTCAATCCTACCACAGAAAGCAGGAGCGGCCAAGTCGACGAAATTGGACGACCTAGTGAAGTTTCGCCCACTTTATGATGATCGTTCGTCTTTCGCTTCGGAGCATATTCAAGCGCATATTTGGCATATACCTTAATAAGCTTCGGCTTGGCTTCTTGAATAAATACTACCAGTCTCTAAAGTGATGAAAAAAAACATACATCCATTAGACCTCGACTTTCATGACTAGATAACACTATGACACCCTCGTACGTACATTCTGATGTAAATGGTCTCGAAATGGTCCGCTGGTGAGCCGAGTAATAGTGGGAAGAATTAGAGTCTTTAAAATACGATCCAAAACCTCGTGAAAACAGCCGCTTTGAGAGAAAACAGCTTGTACCATTCGTAACAATGCATGGACATACCCGACTCGAGAAAGAGTCCCTTGATGACGTATGGCTACAAACGAATCATGGCGTAAACACTGATTCAAAACCTTTGCAATCAACTTTTGAGCATTTTCATCGTGCACTTTTGCAATCTCGCATTCGTGAAGAAAATGAGCAAACTCGGCACCATTCATACCGTATGTGACTTCACTGCTACCGACAGCGTAATGCATATACGCTGCATTGAGCTTATTAAAGCAAGAAAGTAACAACTTTTGGACGATTTCACGCTCGCAAGATTCTTGATCAATCTCTTCAAAGTGGATGCGGTTCCATTCGTATAAAAACGCAGCTTCCATCTCCATATCCGACAAGAACTGTCTTGATTTTACTTGATGTAGCATTTCAGCATGAACATACTCTTTTAAGTCGTCCGCAGAAGACGAGATCTCATCTTCTTTAAGTTTCGTTTCGGATATCGGAACTTTTGGTGTCAAAATAGTTCGCGGAATTGCTTCAATGTCAGCTTGAACATCTTTCGTATCAAGACGCTTTTGTGAAGGGAAAAATGCATTTATTGTCCATTCTGTAAATTGGGGCGTGCCGACCTCGTTCACTGATACTGCTTGCTAGTGCATTTACACAATGATAATACATTTTTCATCAACGTACAAAATCTCGAGCTCAAGAGTTATACCTGCAACTGGATGGTTAATTTCTCATTGTCCTTACAAACATCGACAATACGCTGCTCAGGTGCAAGTTCTTGTCCAAGGTTATTCATCACTGCAGCAGGAAGGTAAAATCCTGGCTTATAATGGACATTCTCGCGAGTGCGACAACGGCCATGCGGCGCGGCCAATGAATATCGCTGGGCGGCAACTAAGCTGAGCCAGCGACAAGTTTGAGTGCCTTCACCACATGGGACCACAAACTGCAAGCCGTGTACTTTGACGCTGACACGCATTGATTATTGAAATTGAACCGACGCTGACAAACAAGTTTAAGATCTATCTATGTATAAACTTATAGTAATGTCGGCTAAGTTTAAAATCGATTAGCTTAGCTATTTGGATTCGATGTGGCGGCCTGCAAACTTGCATGGCCTTGAGGAGAGCTCCCGTTTCTGGCAACAGCTCCATTGATAGCCCTGAAGGGGGTACTTGCGGGCTATGAAGCGACCCGGGTGGTATGAACACGAAAGCGACGTGTTGGACTTGTTGGTGTAGGTCTCATTGCAATTTTTGCATCGACGAGGTTTGTGCGTTGTTTCGAGCTCCTTGGAGATCTCAGCACGATCGCGTGCAAGTTGCTTCTCGCGCATAAGCTCATCCTTATTCACCTTGCGAAGGTACTCTTTCTGGGCATCAAAAAGTTCTTGTTGCAGCTCACTTACTTGGCAAACAAGGTCTTCAATACGATCTTTTGATGAGTCATCGATTCGCTCAAGTGTCTTGACTTCTGTCTTTTTGCTTCGAAGCTGCTCCGTCTTGCGCTCAATTTCAGCATCCTTTTCATCGATAAGTTTGCGAGTAGCTTTCAAAGTAGCTGAGAGATCGTCCATTCGAGCAGTAAGACGGGCAAGTTCTTTCGTCAAATGTGCGTTTTTGTCACGTAATTCTTCAATAGCTCGATCTTTTTGCCGTAATTTACTTTGTGCCGTCTCAACCTCAACGTCAAGCGCATGAATTCGATGGCTTGCATGCTATTCGATCAAAAGGTTTCGTTTAGATTAAGTCAGAAGATCGGAATCAGTGTGATCCAAACCTTGGTCTCAGATTTGACATTTTCAAGCTCTTTCGAAAGCGATTCTCTGATAAACAATACACAGTTAATTTTCTCAACGTAGGAACGAGCGAGTGCTTTGATCTACTTTTTTTTAAGCTCATGAAGTGCAGTTTTGTTTTGGCCACGAGCAGCTTCCCACGCAGACTCCACAGCCTAAAAACCTCATGCAGCAGATCAATCAGGAAATTGTAAAGATAGTATAAAGCATAGAAGTCCGGGAACGAACCGCCAGTCGAACAGCAATATTTTTGACTTCTTCAGATTTTTCTGCTGCCTCCTCTTCTGCTCTTGCCGCATTACGCTTTAGCTTGTGATTCTTCTCTTTGAGCTCCAATATCGTGTTTTCATGCTCAATACTTACAACTTCCATTCTTCGGTATAACAAGTGTACATCAAAACAAATAAGACGCTATCATAAAAACTCTGCTTTACGTACTCGCGTAATTTTTCTTTTAAGCGAGCGTAACGCTTTTGAGAATCCTCCAATTCTTTCAATAAGTCTAAGCGCTTCTCGGTCTCACCTTTTACGTTAGAAATCTGCTCCATCAAAAAAGTATTTTCACGCTCGAGCGTGTAGACTTTTTCGCATTCACGCTCGTACTTCTTCATACACTGTTCCAATTTCGTAGTGGCAGCCACCTTGTTCTTATACTCAGTTCTATCAACAGCCTCGATAAATTGTGTTCGTAAAGTATGAGAGGTATGTTTATAACCTACTTTCTACTTGCGACTTCGCGGCTCATGGCATCTTCTGTGGTCTCCTTGTAGCGCTGCAAAACTCGTAACTCTCCCATCATTTTAGCTTTTTCAAGGCGCAAGTCTTGATGATCCGACAAGAGTTGCTGGTACTGATCTTCCAGACTTTTGGCTTTCCGCCTCCACATCTCCTCTGTCACACCCCATGGTTTTGACGTCCAGTCATCTTTCATATCAAGCATTTCGAAAATGCGTTTTTAATGGAAGAGAAGAATAGAGTTGACAGTAGTAAGAAATACAAAAACCAGAGTGAAGCCAATTGTGACAAGTAGCTTGGCTATCATCACCGGCACAAGGAGTACAAGAGCAAGGTCAGCTCATACGATTAAATATAGCACGATTTTTATTGCGATGAACGAAGAACTATTTTCGTCAGTCAGTAAGACTGCGAAATAAAGCTTATGGTCAAGCCATTTTTAAACTTTACTGAAAATATGTGGTATAAAACATTCATTTGGTCGAAGAATCCAAATCTGGACTTCAGCGCTGGAACCGATACCGTTGAGAGATCCAAACGAGTATTAACTATCCAGACACTCCCTGATCGAGTAATGGTACCTTAGTAAGATCATATGGCGCAAGCTTGGGTTGTCGCCTAGATCAATATGAAAACATAAATGAGAAATGACGCCAGAGGTTGGATGGATCAAAAGATATATACCAGGGGTCAAGCGCGCTGTCGTAAAAGCATTGTCTGTTTGCAACGGGATTGCCGTGCACCTCGCAGTAGATAAGCTTTGACTCTACTAAATAACGTCAACAGGATGGGTTTGTTTGCAACACCTTGCTGCCAAAACCAAGACTGTTACTGGTATACAGAATTTAGTCTTATTGCGTTTATGCATTGCGTGAGGCTGGCACCCCAGATTTGTCCACTCAATCGTACCGGATTCTAAGTCTACTAACACTTGTCACACCACCTTGGTACGCTGAGCTTCACTTTAAGACCGAAGGGCAGTTGTGCAATGAATTCACTGATGCCCCAAGACCACCCACACAGACCATCCCTTTAAGCAACAGCACCGAGAGTTTCGATTCCCGTACTAACTCTTACGAGCATTCAATACATCAAGAATTTTTTTCGACTTGATCTTTGTAGCACATACCTCGAGCCACAAAAAGGCGCGGATCTGGTGACCAACAGCCTGCTAATTGATCAAACGAGGTCTTTTTTATATGTATGGCCACAGCGACTTTTCGAAGTCCCAACCCATCACATGCACCATTATCCCGTCCTTCATATACGGGAACGTTCTCCAGGATGGGGCGTTCCTACGCTTCGCGCATGGGGAGCGCGCTGAGCGTTATTAGAAGGGACAGATGGGGAGTCGGGGCCAAAGCGGCAGCGGCAAGATGATACTATTGCCAAACCTCGAGGTCCCACAAGCTCTCGGAGCGAACTGCCCTTCCACTTTTCCAAGTACTAGTCAAAGCCCTGGTAAGCCCGCCGGCGCATTATCCTTACTTAAAAATGGGTCATCATTGCTCATCTATTAGAGCCGAAGGAGGCTTTCTTATGGCATGGCTGGCTTTCATTAGATGCCTTGAAGGTGGGGATATTATCGACTCTAACTGGGAGTCCCAACAAGCGACCTTTCAGATGTGTTCGCGCACATATGCGATCAAATTGGTTGCCATTAGTGGTTTCCACCAGATCTCTACCGCTTCGCAAAGAACTCCCAATTTCGCTACGAAGTGTAGTCGGCCTGATAGTACGTCAAACCGTATCGACAACCTCTCCGACCAAGACCAAAACCTCAAATACATTCACAACCAAATAAAACTGCCTTATATTCTACCTCAAAGATAGTGTCGGCAAAGAAGGATAACTATCTTGCCATATACCATGAGAGATGCGCTGACGGCGTCGCTGGGCAAAAACTACGAATGGCTTTGAGCCAAGCAGGTGTGTCCTGACTGTGACGAGAGCATACTGTATTGCGAAAACCTCAATATCACGACCAGAATATATATCCTCTGCCGTAGAAGCCGGTAAGACGTAAGCGCAATAACCCGTTTACGTCCATTGATACAAGCTTAAAGTACAGCGTATGGAAAAGGACGAAGTTTCGAAGCTGACATGAATGGACAACTTGAGCCAAAATTAGGGTACGTATGAGGCTTTCATGGCAGTCTTGAAAGCTGTTTCGCTGCCGTATAAATTATCACTTGAGTTTCTTGTAAAGCGATCACAGAAAAATCATTCTTTGCCAGCGTAATTGTTCTATTCAGCCACTATCAAATTGTCCTTTGTGATGATATGAGCGACTACCCCACTGGGGTTTTGTTCTTGGCACTGTTATAATCGGCTCCAAAGACATAATGCTACAGCGGAAAACACCTTGCTAAAGCATATATGATCGAGCACTTCTCTCAGGTGTTTGATAATTACATCCTACACACATGCTCGGTGCGAATACGTCATTAATATCCTCAAATAGGTCAGAATATGGCCTAGAGGCATGACCATCCTATACTCGAACTTCCTGCGCGAAGTACTCACCTTGAGAGGAAGATATCAGTAACTCTATTGAGCAATTGTTAGTATCCATCTACAAGGCCATGGGTGCTTAATAAGGTACAAGCAATTGTAATCTTTTGCGGTGCGTCATTTTAAGGAATTGGTATCTGCTATGGAATGGTGGCTGCGTTTCGCACATTCTATCCAGGCTTTATTCATTATTTGACGTCAGCTTTCCTGGCACAGATGTGGGGAATTAAATGTCATCTCACCAAAACTGGTCTGTGCTATACACAGAAAAAAGGCCGGAGAAGTCACATTGTAGCCTCGGTAAACTTTTTAAATTGTGACGTTTTATCAAGTCAACTTGATGACACAATCTCTTGTCAGGAAGGGCTTCCCTGATGGGTCCGTCATTATCACGTCGTGAAATTCTTTCAGCATTGGATAAAAGAATCTGTGAGAATTTTTAAAACAACCTCCAAAACTCGTCGCACTCAGTTTCCTGCGAAAGGTTTTCTAATAATGGACTCATCCCTGACGGATGATCAGCTCAGAACTTCCGGAACCTGCTATACTAGCTGGCAGACTTCAACGCCTTACTCTTGGGCGCACATATCACAAATGAGGGGCGCGCTCAACAAGAGCTACTACCTGGAGTAACGAGGGGTCAACCCTTGCAAATGTACACGTCTGTTAAAATTTGAAACTGTTTGTTTATTGTTTTAGCTGCAGCAGAGCCGCCAGATTTATAAAGCCCTGAGTTTCCTACTTAATATAGTAATACCTAATTAATTTAGCAAAAACCTAATTAATATAGTAATATGCATTGCTACTGGCAATCCTGCCACGTGATGGCTTCTTGTTACGGTGTAGACACACCACTGTGTGATTACGCTAGCTTGCGTAATACACACATATGAACGGTCGCATCATCTCCTTTCATACAAGGGTACGTGTAACCCCGTTACAATTCCCCCCACTAAAATAATGAATATCCTCGATTGGCCGCCTTATACGAGATTCGCGTGTCGGAAACACCTCCACGCTCCTTAAGAACAACTTTACACATTTTTCGCTCTATGAGCCCTGTGTCTACGGCACGCAAAACGCCCAGCCTAGCTGGATCCAAGGGCGCCCGCGGGCAAGGCGCTTCTTCTTTTCCTTCTACACAGGGTGCATCTCCGGACAGTACGTCTGTGGCTATACGAGAAGCACATCCCAAGCCCTAGGTAACTTAACGCAACACACCTCGCCCGCCCCGGGCGACGGGTTTCCTCGTCGAGGAGTTGGAAGGATTCGACTGCAAGTCGAATACTCTTTTTCCAGCATGGGAAGACGAGGAAGATGAAGTGCGACAACAGCGCAACGGAAGTTGCTCTTAAACCTTGCATACACCATATCCGTTCCCCGACCTCTCGGCTTCTGGGGAAAGTGGAATTATTTCCTATTTTCTCGACGTCGCACGGGAGCAGCAATTGAAGGCTGCTCACAGAGCGGTTCTCCTGTGCTCGTATCCACGATCGGTCTCGGGCCCTCCTGTGGAATACGGCTTTCGCTCGGCGGATCCCGCTGCCGAAGCGAAAGACGCGATCACTCGATCTTTAGGCCTCTTCGTAGTCGCCCCCCGCGCCACTACACAAGATGAGCTTGTTCAGCGAGAAATTCTCAAAGCTCGCTTCTTGGTACCCCAAGATATCCCAATGGATCGGTACCGCGCTCGACTTCAAGTACAAAATGAAATGCGCTTGTTTCCACAATGCAGATCATTCCTGTGGTGCTCGCTCATGGCGAAACCGCTGCAGATGACGATAAGCTCTTTGAGTGATGGGTGCAGCGGCACTCAAAACTTTCTTCGCTGTATACCTAACTGCGAAGCCACAAGGAAGTGAATGTGCGCGTTAAGCGCCATCGTAAATTTGAGTTTGCCAAACTCAAGGCGCGACGCAGACTTACTGCGTATTGTCTCCCTGTGACATGTGGAACAATCCATGCAAGCTATGTGCTTTCTCACACGAGTGAGTCTGCGAACACAGCAGCTCAGGGCCATAGCTTGAGCTCTGCTTTAGGCCATCCGGCATTCCGACTGCTGAGAAGCGCGCTGCGTACGACGACGCGAAGCGTCATGAACCTTCCGATCATAAGCGTCCACAACGTCTGTACAGTCTTGCCGAAGTAGCACTTGAAACTCCCACGAGTTCTCGAAGCTGGATTATCCCCGCCACTTCACAAGAAATAAGGTCAAACCCTTGTCGATGACGTCAACCCAAAAGGCGTTTCACGTGGTAGTAAACGCCACCATTCTCATCGAGAAGAGTCAACGACAGGCGATGACGACTTGTTCGATCGCCGACCGGTGGCTTGTGATACTTTCGAGCGTTGAAGGACAAGGTCTGTCGTCATCGGCACTCTGCAGAGCATTTTCTCGAGGTCGTCTTCCACTGTGCGGGTGTCTCAGCGAGCCTATAGTACTTTGTGCACCGGCTAACTCACGTTGAGGATTATCGTGCTCTCTCAGAGCGGCTCCTAACCGTCGAGCCGGCGAATACGTCACTTCCTCCGACATTGGAGAGCCTTGCGCTATTGAAAACAAAATATGTTGCACACCAGTTGCTTGTTCAACTTTTGGGTGGCCGAGCGCCTTAGGCGCCGCCCCCGCGCCAACGCTTCCGTGTTCACTTCCGCCGGATTCCGGTACTGCTTAACAAGCCCACATAAAACACCGGATTGGTGTGCATCCTTCTTGGGAGGTTAAACGTATACACAAGGCCTCACTTGGCCACGACATCAAAAGGTCCAATAAACGTGAACCCACACCATTCTGTGTCCTTCCTGAGGATTTTCGACACTGGTCTTGCCATTTCCGCATTATTTGCGCTATACTTATGCAAGTAGTTGGCGAGGGCAAGCCACTTTACGCAAGTCCTCTTGATTCTTTGAGACTGGCCAGTCCATAATGGTCGTGACCTTAGAGTGATCCGTACGAAAGGCACGCTTCCCAATGAAGCACCCGAAAAAGGGAATTTCTTCCGCGCCAAAGATGCACTTGTATGCACTAGCATACAGCTTATTCGTGCGCGTGCACTCGAGCACCGCTCGTAAATGAGCGATGTAGCTCTCTTCATCTGTCGTTTCCGTTTCGTGCTTCGCACGACTGCGGACGAAGATGTCGTCAAAGTATGTCTGTGCATACGCCCGATGGGTACAATTGCCTCACAAGACAATTAAATGTTGCTGGTGTATTTGACAGCCCTTGGGGCTTCATCAGCCACTCCCAGAGCATCCCGCTCGGAGCACTCACCGCTGGAAGCGGAATAACACTCGCTCGCATGAGCAATTGATAATATTTATCGACCAAGTCGAGTGCGCTGTACTTCGCACAGCCAGCCATATAGTTCTGGAGAACATCCTTCCTAGGAATCGGTGTTTGTGTCGGAATGGAGGTAGCTTTTGGCTTATTGTAAGCGTGAACGATACGCTACTTGCCGTTCAGCTACCGGACACAGATCATGGGTGTCAAATGGGGAGACGTACTCTTACGCACAATTCCGGCATCGTGCTTAGTACGGAAAAAGGCGTCAAAGACGTCACAGTCTCTTTGGCAGGGGCCATTAGCGTGTTAC
>NW_020187129.1:243445-249226 GCF_900000015.1 Plasmopara halstedii | reverse complement strand
GCATACGCTCGGTGGGGCGTCACAACACGACTCAATGTTGTTGGTGCATTTTGACAGCCCTTGGGGCATCACCAACCACTCCCAAAGCATACCGCTCGAAGTATTTACCGCTATCAGGGGAAGATTACTCGGTCTTATGAGCAATTGGTAATACCCATTGACTTAGTCGAGTGCACTGTACTATCAATCGATTCATGTTGTTCTGGAGAACACCTTTCTAGGAATCAGCGTCTGTGCTAGAATTATGGCAGCGATAAGCTTATTGTAAGCATGAAATATTTGCCACTTTGCCGTTCGGCTTCCGAATACAAAATGTGGGTGTCGAGTGAGGTGACTTGCTCTCACGTACCATCCCGGCGTTGTGATTTGCGCGGATGAAGGCGTCGATGACGCCTCATAGCCCCTTGGGCAGGGTCATTGGCGTGTTACGCAGTATTTCGTTTCTGGAACCAGGTTGATCTCATGACGAACTCCTTGGTCCAGAGGTAGGACCGATGGCAAATATTTAGAGGCGACGTCTTGAAATTCCATTACTATAAGATAGAACGGATCCGGGAGATTTTCACGATCGAAAATTCTTTACGTGCGCTCAGCACCCACTTCGTGCCCCCAGAAAAGCTTCATCCATAAGCGACGACGAGTTAATCTACTCTTCTGGTCGTATAATGACCACTTCGGCTACG
Source organism: Plasmopara halstedii (assembly GCF_900000015.1). Taxonomy (NCBI): domain Eukaryota; phylum Oomycota; class Peronosporomycetes; order Peronosporales; family Peronosporaceae; genus Plasmopara; species Plasmopara halstedii. Next base: position 248,543 of record NW_020187129.1, on the reverse strand, counting down.
TCGCCTGCTTTCAAGGCACCGCTAAACTCTTTGAAGGACATATTGTCCAGCTCAAAAAGATTCTCCACCGGAATAACCTTGCGGGTGACATCGCAGTCTTTTTCCTCCATCATACCGTTGACGAGGGAGTTAAGCTGTGTGCTATCGTCTACAGTATACACTCCCTGGGACAGGGTCGACGCCCGGTGTCTTGCGGCTAGCATACGGCGTCGCTGTCACCTCTCCACAGAGCGCCTCGGCGAGACCAATGGGAACAAGCACTCAAGGTCGTCCAGTGTAAGCTACACTTCCTGCTCCAACCGGAGCCTTGATGCTATCAACATCCGACGAAGAGCTACTTTTCCGCAGTCTTCGTCCAGTGGATAACGTGCCACCCCACGCGCATGAAGGGCCATACCCAAGATGACTCGAACTTCGTCCGACTAAGCCACTCGGGGCATGCAGCGACTGCTTCGAAATGTGAGTAGTGCTCGATGGATTACGTGCCACTCCACGTGCATCACCGGGGCCTCGCCCTCGATACCTCGGCCCATGGCCGACCATGGCACTCTTGGAATGCAGCAACTGCTTCGATACTTGAGCAGCGTTCAGTGGGTTGCGTGCTACGCCACGTTCAACACTCGAGCCATTCTCGGGACTCTTATTCCAGTACTCTTTCGGTGTTTGACAACTCAGATACTCCGATTTCCAGCACATTGACCGTCCCAGTCCAGTGCCCGCGCCAATAGCGCATCTGCTACCTAGCTGAGGTGGGTTCAGACTCACCAAAGCTCCACCAGGAGACGAGCGCGTAGCGCCCAAGGTTTTACGATCTTCGATCGATCCATAGCTCATTGTGTTCCAACCATGCCATGCCAAGCCTAAAATCATCTATCGAAGGTGATGTTGTCATTGATGCACTTCCAGCGCCTCAGTATACAGCTGACTTCCTTCAATCATGGAGCGTCGACCATATCTGCTTGACGTCCCAGAATTAATAAGGATCTTCCATGGCTTCTCAAAGCCCTTCACAGTCGCGTTTACGACCGACAAGACCGGCTTGCATACACGTTCAGAGTTTTAGAGCACTGAGCTCTTTGGGACTGGGCTTTGCTGCCCTCTACCTCGTTGAGGCTCAACAGAACTCAGTTCTCACCAGCAAGGCGCCCTTACTGGGTGTTCTCATTTCACGCGACAAATCAGAATGGTTAGACGCGGGACGTCGGTTTGATGAACCATTACCACCTTGCGCAGGGCACAATTAGTCCAAATGTGACGGGTGTCTCCACACACAAATATTTGTTGAGAACGCTGCCGGCAGCTCGGACATATCCCTCCTCTTTCTCACCATAGCTAGAATCCATTTGTTGTGATCGCTCGACAAGCTCTGAGGGTGTAATTTTAAAATAGTTGTGCCGACTTAAATTTGAATTCGGCATATGGTGCCACATTCACCACTTCTTCAAGTGAAGACGAATGCTCACGGAAGACTATCATTCTGGCCACGCCAGTGCGGAGGCCCCCCATAACGATGGTCACTGCGACCGCCTCGGGGAGAGGATCGGCTGCCATCCCAGAAATGGGAATACGCAACTCTTGGACAAAGTCCAACAAATCCTTCTTGCCCTGTCGGGTGGCAAGAAAGCACGATCGCACGCGATATACCTGATTAGGCGGCACTAACACTCATAAAAGCTGCAGCGTCAGCTCCGCTGATGAGGGACACTCCGTTTCAATTCATTCTCGGGCTCAACCACCGAGCTTGTAGACAGCTTACCCCAAGCACTTTGCTCGTTCTGGAGTATGGAGAGTGCCATAGCAATCGCGGCCACATTCAAGCAGAGCAGGAGATTCTCTCCATCCCTACCCTCAAGGCCTTAACGCTTACCATGAGCAGCCTGGGTCGAGAGGAGTCATCTGTCGTCGAAGCTCGTGTCATAGACGCAGCCGACGCCGACATTTCTTTTTACAGGCGCTCTGAAGAACATCTTGGCAGCTCTAAGAAACCTCTAGGCGCGCGCTGATTGCTTCAAGCCATAGCGACGCGAGGTGTTGCATGCCCTCAGGACCGAGCAGAGATGTTAGGTTTTTAAGCCCACCCTGTATGCCCTGAGGCAAATAAGATAATTGCTCCATCATCACAGAGAGTCACCCGTAACTACTCGGGCGTAGATTGACTCTAAGTGCTACCAAGTGCAGTGGAGCTGCCGTAGCTTTTTGCTTAGAGGAAATTCAGCTATGGTCACCGACCTTACCTTCTATTCAAGGGTCAGTGCGAGAGTAGCGGATCGCAATACAGTACCTCTGAGAGTACTTTAAACCTTAACCAATGTAAAGACGCCTTTTCGTTCAGAATTGAAACTGTATTTATTTAGATAATTTGCGGAGAAGCTGCCAATATCTAAAACCTTAGGTTTTCCTAATTAATAAAGTAAACCTAATTAAACAGTGAAACCTAATTAATATGCATAACTACTTGAAGTCCCGCCACCTCGTGGCTTCATCATACGGTGTAGCCATACCATTATCTGGTCACATCGACTTGTGTACTTCAAACCTGTGGACGATCACACTATCTTGTGTGACAAGTGTAATTCATATACAACGCCACTCATCGATGAACGGGCCATCCGTATCTCTAGGTGGAGGTGGAGGTGTCAAAGCGGGACCTGAAGAATTGCTGAGACCGTTTGCATTGGCGCACACTCCAGACTTCTCATCGAGAATAGGTTATGAAAACATAAGTCACAAGAACCGCGCCATTATTGGTATAGCTTGCCGAGCCTTGCGCGTTCGGATTCTTAAAACAGGCTGCCCAATTCGCACTGAATTTTGGAGCACAGTGAGTGCGCGTTGAGCGATCACTTGTTAGCAATGTAATGTATAAGAAGATCGAACCTCAGTGTTGTCCACATCGTGGTTGGAAAGCTATCAAACGCAAGTTTGTGAAAGCACACCTTATTATCCAGTTCGTCAGGCATAGATTCAACTTACTTCATATTAGATTTTTGTGTAATCGTGAGCATTTAGAAGTACCATGTCATCGGAGTTCGTAAAGCAGGTAGGTCAAGCGATGAAGAAATTCTTATTATTGGTAAGACTAATATATAATTAGAATTAACTCAAGATATATGGCACTTTAAAATTAGTAACTGATTACCGATACCACTTTGAAGTTACGCAGCTTCCGAGCGTTTTCAAAGGTGGGCTATTTAAGTCAAAGCTTCATCTGCGCAAGAAATACGACACCCCGTTGTATTTCCTGTGTCGACCAGTCAGAGCATGCAGCATTGCTTGCCACGAAAGTGCATTGAGACCTTGAACAACAACGCGCATTCAAAAATGAATGCCGACCTTAATGTTCGATTTTAGATTGAGGGTTTGTATGAATAAAACGCTTCATCTTAAGATCTATCAGTAAAGTAAATGGCGACATAATTTCTTCCTCTGCGCAGAGCTGCTGAATAAATTCTGCAGAAGAAGGTCAGATTCGGATAATATCAAGGCCTCAAAGAGCGGAGAAGTTACCTTTGATGTTTCTGTAGCAATTAGCTATGTGAAGCTGCGGTTGCACGGCTCAGGTCCGCAGGTTGGGGCCAACTACTTTTAACCTTATATCCAAAACAATCAACTAGTTTGAAAGAGTAAAATTTAGCAGACCTAGTATCATATCGCTGATAAACAATGTTATACAATTACCTCATCAGCAATAACTCGTTGTTCCCAATGTTTGAGTATTCAATTGTTCGAACGACTGTCATGGCGCTTCGCTGTCCTCGATGCGGTTTCAAACTATATAATATGTACACAGGGTGAGCGTTCGCACCTCTGCTACGCCAAATCGTGCTCTGCAGACTTGATATGAATAGATAAACTTGAATGCTTCTTTCGGTACCAAGACACCACCAGTCATCAGCTAGATTTTGAGATGTAAGACAAACATACGGGCGTTTAACCTTTCGATACTTCGTGGGACGACCAACGCGTCTTTCTTGCCATCATGACAGCTTTTGTTGTCTGCGATACTCTGTTGTTCACCCCTAAAGTGTCCAGGTGATGATAATCTTGGGATTATTGTTCACTCACAACGGTACGTCTGATGCACGTTTGGCGCCTTACGTCTTGACGTGATCTTGATGGGCGCCCTCAAGGCTACCTCATGTTGGAATGTGATCATCACAACGTGCAAAGATCTGGCTTAAAGAGTATTTAAATGCTCCTGGATTCAAAGTTATTACTTTGTAAATCATGACACACCCATGGCACTTGCACCTTATAAATCTCAAGACTGCACAGCAACTCTATCCGTTGAAGTCATCGACTCCATATTTCGATTCATAAGGACCTCGTCAGACCGACATGGGCTTGGCACCTACCACATTTAAGAGGCCGTACACTCAATAGCGGTCTGCCGCTGCATAATTCAACTATAGAGTCATCAGGATATCAGAGACCTTGTATCCTTTCACTCACATACATCTCACTGAGCCTTGAATTCTCGTTAGTGGAATGCACATCAACCGAAGCAATAACAATTCGTGCCGCTGTGTTCAGCCGCGCTGACTTTAGACGCTACTAGCATTATAGAATATGATAAAACACAAGGATTGCCTTTTATGCCTGAAACTCATTGACTCAAGGTCAGAACCTAAGCCTGACACCTGACGTGGTTACCAGACTTTCCTATCCAACATATAGTTGCTGCGTCACTCTTGAATGCAACCATTTCGTTAAGATGTCAAGGCTTAAAGATAGGAATGCAACCATATTTGTCACGAAATTGCTGCTACCCAGCTTTTTCTGTCCTCTAAACTTGATAAAGCAGACCCGTCGGTCGTGGTCTCGCATGGATCAAGAACATATTCATTGGTTTACTTGTTATGAACCATGCTGCTCCGAATGTATCAGTCTGAGCTCTTGGATTTGCTAATAACACGTTACTTCGAATTGCTCGGTAAGGGTAGGATCACTCAAAGTTTACACGCGATCATTTTCAAAACTATCCTTCACCAGATGCTTTCATTCAGTTTTAATTCGAATCAGACCACTCGCAGATGAAGCTTTGACGAAATGTATCCTGTAGAGTTCGATCATAGTCCTTTAATGCAAGGATCTATTC
>NW_020187129.1:243337-243435 GCF_900000015.1 Plasmopara halstedii | reverse complement strand
CACGCCGCCAGACGGTTGCTGGTAATAGCAACAAGTTGGCCGATGCTTTGAGAGAGAGAGCAAAGGCAACGGGGAAGTGTCGGTGCGACTTGCCGACG
>NW_020187129.1:241967-242073 GCF_900000015.1 Plasmopara halstedii | reverse complement strand
TTTACGGCCGCCTTCCCTGATAATCCAAAAGTGGCCGCTGATAATATGGTGTTGACATCCAGACGGCCTACAGTACTACTGGCACGACCTACGCTGCGAGAAGGAT
>NW_020187129.1:241201-241669 GCF_900000015.1 Plasmopara halstedii | reverse complement strand
GCGAGCCACGCTCGGGACTCCTGTCCGATACACCGTTGGTGTCTACCAATTCGGACATCCAATGTCCAGCACGCTGACCGTCTCGGTCCAGTGCTCCCGCCAATAGCGCTTCTGTCTCCTAGCAGAGGTGGATTCATGACTCGCCAAAGCTCCACCAGGAGATGTGCGCATGTCTTTGACCTCCAATCAATCCATGGCTTATTGTATTCCAGCCATACCATTCCTAGGATGAGGTCATACCTTGCATCGAAATCAAAGAGTTTACAGCGTTCCACGATATCAAAGTCAAGGAACCTGACTCTGAGGTCAACAGGGACCTTCGGGACCGTGACACGTGTTTCCGTCGCTAGGCAAACAGTGACGATGTCACCCAACCGCGCTTTCAGCACCTCAGAATACAGCTGACTTCCATTCATCGTGGAGCGCCGAGCATAATTGCCCGATGCCCCGGAATCGATGAGGATCTTT
>NW_020187129.1:239520-241191 GCF_900000015.1 Plasmopara halstedii | reverse complement strand
CGAAGGACCTCGTCCTCAAGGGCTCGAAGAGCATCACGAGTCACCGGACGGCGGTCGATCCGGTCGTCACCACCCGCCACCTACTCTTCTCGATGAGAACGGTGACGTCCACTATCACGTGGAATGTCTTGTGAGACGACGTCGTCACCAGGGTCAAACCCAATATCTGGTGAATTGGCGGGGATATCCCGACTCCGAAAACTCGTGGGAGTTTGGGGCGACACTTCGGCAAGATTGCCCAGTCGCCATGGACGCTTTTGATCGGAAAGGTCAAAACGTTCGCGTCATCAGACGCCCCGCGCTTCCCGGCAATAGCCAGGAAGTAGAAGGGCCATGAGCTGAGCTCAAGAAGTGGCCCTGAGCTCTTGCGGTCGCAGACACAGAGCTCGTGGGAGTGTTAGGGGTTAACCCATACGTCGCAGGGCGACAATCCGAAGGAAGCCGACGGCGTGCCTTGCGTTTGGCAAACTCAAATCGGAGGTGTCGCTCCACACGCACGTCCACTTTCTTGTGACTCAACTGTAGGTTGTATAGTGAGGAAAGTTTCTAATGCCGTTGCACCCATCGCTTGAGGTGCGCTTCGTCATCTGTAGCACTTTCGCCAGGGGCGAGCACTACAGTTATTGTCCGCATTGCGGATACACGAGAGCTACCTCGTTGAGCACTCAGACGAGTGCGATAAGCTTCCAACGGAAATTCTTGTGGAACCAAGAAACGAGCTCGAAGAGCCTTCCGTTTGGCAAGTTCATCTTCCGTTCTGGCCGGGGGTTCGATGATGTGGACGCGTAACGATCGAGTTACAGCTTCCTTCGCTTCCACAGCGGGATCCGCTGGGCGAAAGCCATATTCCACATGAGGGTCAATGCCTGGTCGTGAATGGGCGTACTTTAGAGCCGCCCTATGTGCAGCTTCAAGCTGTCGCCTTTGAGCCCCGTCGAGGTCATTGGTGATTACACCACGTTCCTCGGTTGACGAGAAGTCTGGGAACGAACATGGGGCCCGCAAGGCACGAGCAGGGCTCGTATCCCGCTGCTGGTGCAGCTCGCCTTCCTCGTCATCCCATGCGGGAAAAGGAGTGACAGACTCGTAGTCGACACCTTCACATCCTCAACGAGGTCACCCGTCATTGATAGCGTGGGCAAAGCCCGACGTTTGTGCTCATCGAGTCTAGGATGTTCATCCCTCGGTGCCGCGGACGTACTGTCCGACATCGCACCGCGTGAGGGAGACGAAGTTGGGCTCTGCCCATACTCCTTGTCAGAACCAGCGAGACTTGATGGTTTTCGGTCGTGGGCACAGGGCTCATTGAGCAAGGAAGTTGTTGAACTCCAACAAATTGAGTTGCAGTGTCTAACGGACACGCAAGCCTCGTTGAGGCGATAATTGATTGGAAATGCAACTGTTCTCAATCTTAATGGGGGAGGGTGTAACGTGGTCATACGTCCCCTGGTAACAGGGGTGTGAGTCACACGAGATGTACATGGTGTGACCACACCCAAACAAGAATACGGTACGGGGTAGGTAGCCAGTAATTATGCATGTATTTAGATTTTACTATATATATTTAGTATATTTAGGAAAATTTAAACTTTTAATATTAGTCGGCTTTGTCGCAGATAAAAATAAATAAAAGTCAGTTTTGGATTTTAAGCGGAAGAGCTAATTAGCCTA
>NW_020187129.1:237632-239510 GCF_900000015.1 Plasmopara halstedii | reverse complement strand
TTGGTGTGAGTCTTGATGCAGACGCTGGTGTTGCTCTCGGTGTAGGTGCCGGCCTCGGCGCGAAAGCAGATCCTGGCGTTAACGCCGGTCTTGGTGCTGGTGTCGGGCTTAAGGCCAATTCTAGTCTTGGTGCAGGTGTAAGTTTAGGTTCAGATGTTGGTGTGAATGTTCGCCGCCTGCGCATAAATTATTTGGCGAGTGTTTGATGCATGAAAAATATTCGCGCAGTACATGTTTGTTTCGATTATCTTTCTGTGCCAAAGAATCTGCTTTTATTTTAAGCGTTGCGAGTCTAAACAGATCGCGTATATATGTTCACTTTCTTATGTACAATGGTTGTAAGTTGTAGAAACAATAAGAGTTTAACCAGTTTGTTGGTAAATTCACTCTTTTGATAGACCATTAAACGTAACAGCAACATGATAATCTCTGCTGACATACTTCCCTGTTGTTAAGAGTCAACTCAAAATAATATCGCAGTAATATCGGGAATTGTTGATGATTGTACGACTTCACTGTAATCTATACGGCACCAGTTGCTCATACTTTTAATAACCAAGGTTGTATGTGGAACATAGGTTCATAACTTTAGTATATACTATGTCGCTGAATTTTGTTACCTTCTCTTTCAACATAACTAAACCAAAGCATCTTTATTCCGCGCCACAGTGTTAGTAAACTCGCCAATGAAACCAATGTACACCCTATGCGGTGCGCCTTAAATATTAAATTGCCTGACTTTAAACTTGACAAGTTCACATCTAACGTTGTATCAAATTGAGATCATATCGCCTCTAGCGTGAGCAATGATGTAGTGATGATCCGATAATCCTTTACTACTAGCGCGAGCAATGTCGTTTTCGCTTCTCATGTGGTGAACACGGCACAAAAAATGTGACAAATTACTGTCATCTTTTTCTGATGGACAGTTACTGGTAGCGTTAATAGTGACACCCCCTGCTGCTGCCAACATCAATTGGTCATGGTGCAGGCGCTGGTCACTACGTAGACGGTTACCTTGGTTCGCACGCTGGCTACGGTGCCATTGCCGATGCAGGTGCAGGTGTTGGTTATTCTGGTTTTGGCGTATGTTATCATTTTGCCGGTGTAGGTACCGGACACGGTGCAGGTGCCTATCACGAATAGTCAAGAGCCTTTCTCGCTAATATCGACATCGATTTGCCATGAAGATGTAGTCTGTGGGTGTCCTTAATATCGGAGTCTTCCATTTTGCGTTGAAACTGTGTATTGTTCGGCATCCGTAGATGCGATTGACATATGCGATGACAATTTACGTTCGTCAAAGTTTAGGGTCATTCACCATCGCGTATACAGCTGCCTGCACGATAACAGAAGTCGCCGTGTGTATGCTGAACTTTATGAGCTCCCGTCTATATTCACAACAAAATGCTGCTAACCTTGACCTTGATAAAGCAACGTAAAGCTAGGGGACATCAATGTACCATAGCTAATCGTGCGTATCGTATGGTTAATGTAAGGACTATTGTTTTAGTTACGGCCCACTATACTTCATGCGCACTTATAATGGACTGCGCCTGACTTGGAAGTTCAAATTATAGCGCTACAAACCCACCAAGCCCTGATGCAAGACATTTTCGTTCACGCAAGCTACTAAAGTTTGTTGCAAGACAATTTCAAATCTTGTTAATACGTCTCCAATTTGCAATCAACACAGGTTTTAGTTCTCTCTCATTTTGGTATCTTTGGACTTGCTGAGGTAGTTATCGTGAAATTTATTGCATTCTGTGCTAGCCACTCACAAAAATCAGTGCCATTGTAATATCCAGGCTCCTTAAACGACTCATTCTAGGACTTGTATTTATTGAAGTGCAATACAATAGATTTCGGTCTTCACCA
>NW_020187129.1:232418-236220 GCF_900000015.1 Plasmopara halstedii | reverse complement strand
TGCAGCGGCACCGGAAACTTTTCTCGCTGTCTACCTGACGGCAAAGCCACAAGGAAGTGCACGTGCGCGTTGACCGCCATCTTCGATTTGAGCTTGCCAGACACTATGCGCCACGCCGAATTCCTGCGTAGTTTGCCCTGCGACACATGAATTCATCCATTACGCTCCCGCGAGCTCTGTGGTTTCTCACACTGGTTAGTCTACAAACAGAGCAGCTAAGGGCCATAGATTGAGTTCAGCTCTTACTCGCCGGCTTTCCAGGCTACTGTCGAGAAGCGCAGAGTTCACAACGATGCAAAGCGTCAGTTTCCTTCTGATCACAAGCGTCCACGGCGTCTGGGAAATCTTGCCGGAGTGGCACATTGAACTTTCACGTGTTCTCGGAATTGGGTATCCCCGCCACCTCACAAGATATTGGGTTTGACCCTGTCGACGACTTCGACCTACGAAGCCTTCCACGTGATAGAGGACACCACCATTATCCTTGTGTTCCTACTGAGGTCTATCGCGCTCTGTCGGAGTGGGTCCGTGCCGTTGAGCAGGCAAAAGAGTCACTTCGTGCGACGGTGGAGCGCCTTGCGCCGTTGCAAACGGAAGTTGTGCACTCCTTTCTCAGAACCAGTTGCTGACTCAACTTCTGTGTGATCGAGTGTCTTTAAGCGCCGCCTCGGCGCCAAAGCTTCCGCATTTAGTTATGCCGGATTCCGATTCGGCTTAAGCAAGCCTACATTAAACACCGGGTGGCTGCGCGTTCTTCTCGGAAGGTCTAGCGTATACGCAAGGCCTTGCTTGACCATGACCTTAAAAAGTTAGATAAATCGTGGACGATGCTTTGTCTTTAAGACAGCAGAAATTGCATGTGTAATAGGTGTTTTGCGTTTAATAAAGCCACTTCTCCGATCTTTGATTCTTACAACTGCAAATTTGTTATGCATGCCTTGGCTTTTAGCCATCGCACAGCGCATGTGTCATAAGATACTCGGTCCGGTAGACAGGAAGTCATCGACTTCATTACGGACAGTGAGGAGGCTGACATCAGCTAGCCGTTCGGCTATTCCTCCCCACCAAGCCCTGAGCCATGGGATGGCAGCGGGACGCCAAGATTAACAAACTCGCTCACGTAGACGGCGTGTAAGCCGGTAGATGCATGCACTGCATAGTTCAGAGCAAAATCTACAAGTGGCAGCATATCGCCCCCTCGCTTCGGCATCTCAGCGCAGACGCTACGAAAACCGTTTTCAACGACGCGATACACGCGCTCGGTTTGACCATCGGTCTGCGGATGGTTCGCTGTTGACATATTCAACTTGGTGCCCAGCATTCTGAAAATTGTCGACCAAACCTTTTCTGCAAAAAATTGGTCTCTATCGGATCCGATTGACTCCGGAAATCGATGTTGTCGAAAGCCACAATCAAAATATAGCCTTGCTGTACCTATGCCGTCGATAGTATCCGGTACTGCCACAAGATGAGCCATCTTGCTCAAGTGGTTCACAAAGACCACTTACCAATGTTATCTGCCGAGTCCTTCGGCTGGCCAAACACAAAGTCCATACTCATGGACTGCTAACGCCCGGCGGGTACCGGTAATCTGGCCAGCGGCGCTGCCGCATTCGGAAAGGCTTTTACCCTCTGACACGTCTCACAGGTGCGCACAAATGTTCTTGTCCACTTGTACAGCTTGGGCCACCAATAGTGGCAACTTACCGAGAGGGACGATTTCTCACGACCGGGATGACTACTAAGTGGAATGTCGTGGTCCTCACAGAGAATACGATATCTTAAATTCTCATCGTGGGGAGACATAATTCGTGGCGTATCCGTTGAACTGGTGCTATAATAAAGCGACCCGTTTCTCAACGAATATCGGTGTAACCGTGCGCGAAAACGCTCCGCAATTTCTTGTCCAGGTTTCCAAACTCCTTGCTCCCGAGAGCCCGTAGCAGCGGTACACAATTCTGTCACCCACGTATTTATCGCGGATCAAATGCGTCACGGACGACGTCACCATCGTGACATGACCGAGCTCGTAGTCCAGTCTGCGTGACAATGCATCAGCCAAAGCATTCGTCTTTCCTGGCTTATGCTTCGCCTCGAAGTTATATTCTGCAAAGAATGAGAGCCAGCTGCCCACTCCTGAGAGAGCTGAGGCGACTGTAGCAGTGCGTAGTGATGCATGATCTGTGTACATCACAAACGGCTTTGAGCCGAGCAGGTGGTGCACCCGAACTTGACATGTGCATACTTCATCGCAAGAAATATCTTGTCGTGGACTGGAAAGTTCCTCTTCGCAGCCTTAATCTGGCGGGAATCGAACGTAATCACCAATCTCGTCCTCGGCGTCTGCTTGTAGCAATGCACAGCCGATGGCAAAGTCCGAAGCGTCACAGACGACACAATAGGAAGATTGGTTTGGCAGCTCCGAAATTGGTGCATGCAGGAGCCTGTCTTTGACCTTGAATAAAGCCTTCCGATACTCTGTGTCCCAACACCATTCTGTAACCTTTCTAAGGGTATCAGACAATGGCCATAACACTTCCGCATAAAATGCGCTATATTTGTGCAAGTAGTTGGCGATACCAAGCCACTTGCGTAAGTCCTTTTCGTTCGTTGGAGCCGGCCTGTTCAAAATGGCTTTGGTCTTAGCGGGATCCACTCGAAGGCCACGATTTCCCAAGGATGCACCCCCAAAAGGGAATTCTTTCCGAGCCAAAGACATACTTATCGACATTAGCATACAGCTTATTCTGCGCATGCACTCGAGCACTGTTTTCAAATGGACGATGTGGTTTTCCACATCTGTCCTTACGTGCCATGCACGACTGTGGTCGAAAATGTCGTCGAATTATGTCTGTGCATACGCCCGATGGAGCCTAAACAAAGGCGTCACTGACGTCACACTGCTCTTTACGCAGTGTGACGCAGTATATGGATCCGGGAACCAGGTCAATCTCATGACGCACACCTTGGTCCGGAGGTAGGACCGATGGTGGGTCTTTGGAGACGACGTCTTGACACTCCTTTACCAAAGGATACTACGAATCCGAAGGATCGTTCTGGATCGACAATCACTTCGTACATTCAGCACCCTTTTAGTGTCCTCCAGGATAGCTTTATCCAAAAGCGATGACGAGTTAATCTCCTCGTTCGGTCTTTTAATGACCCCCTCGGTCATATTGCCTGCGTTCAAGGCACCGCTAAACCCTTCGAAGAATATCGCGTCCAGCTAAAGAAAAGCATCCACCGCGGGAAAAGCCTCGATTGTGACGATACCGTCTTCCTCTACCGTCATACCGTTGACAAGGGTAAATAGCTATGCGTTATCGTCTACGGTATACACACACTGGGTCAGGGTCGCCACCGACTCATCTCGATGAGAATGGTAGCGTCCACTACCACGTGGAACGCCTTGTAGGTCGACGTCGTCGACAGGGTCAAGCCCAATATCTTGTGAGGTGGCTGGGATACCCAAATTCCGAGAACACGTGAAAGTTTGATGTGCCACTTCGGCAAGATTGCCCAGACGCCGTGGACGCTTGTGATCAAAAGGAAACTGACGCTTCGCAACGTAGTGAACTCCGCGCTTCTCGACAGTAGCCTGGAAAGCCGGCGAGCCATGAGCTGAGCTCAAGCTATGGCCCTTAGCTTCTGTGTTTGTAGACTAACCAGTTTGAGAAACCACAGAGTTCGCGGGAGCGTAATGGATGAACTCATGTGTTGCAGGGCGAACTGCGCAGGGATTCGGCGTGGCGCATTGAGTTTGGCAAGCTCAAATCGAAGATGGCGCTCAACGCGCACGTGT
>NW_020187129.1:231093-232408 GCF_900000015.1 Plasmopara halstedii | reverse complement strand
GCTCAATGAGCCCTGTGTCAATGACACCGAAGTCTCCAAGTCTCGCTGGTTCCGACAGTAAGCACAGGCAGAGCCCAACTTCGTCTCCCGCACGCGGTGCAATGCTGGACCGTGTCTCTGCGGCATCGAAGGATGTAAATCCTAGGCTCCATAAACCCGAGCGTCGCGATCCGCGCGCGCTATCAGTGACGAGTTACCTAGTTGAGGATGTGGAGGTGGTCGACTACGAGTCTGACACACCTTTTCCGGGTGGAATGACGAGGAAGGCGAGCCACGCCAGTGGCGTGAGACAAGCCCTGCTCGCGCCTTGCGGACCCCATGTCCGTTTCCAGACCTCTCATCACCTGGAAGACGTGGTGACATCACGATAGACCTCGACAAGGCCCAGAGGCGGCAGCTTCAGCTGCCCGTAAGGCGGCTCTGATGTGCGCCCATCCACGGTCAGTCATTGACCCTCGTGTGGAATATGGCTTCCGCCCGGCGGGTTCAGCTGTGGAGGCGAAGGACGCGGTAACTCGATCGTTACGCCCCCACATTATCGGGCCTTCGGCCATTACAGATGCTGGGCTTACCAAACGGAGAGCTCTTTGAGCTCGTTTATTGGTCCCACAAGAAATTTCGCTGGTCGTTTATCGCACTCTACGCGCTCAACGAGGTGGCTCTCGTGTACCTGCAATATGGACAATACTTGTAGTTCTTGCCCCTGGCGAAAGCGCTACAGATGATGAAGTGCACTCTGAGCGATGGGTGCAACGGCACAGAAAACCTTCCTCACTGTTTGCCTTACAGTTGAGCACAAAAAAGTGGACGTGCGTGTGAAGCGTCACCTCCGATAGACGTGGAAAAAGAATATGTAAACATGAGAAGCAAAAGAAATGTTAAAACCTCGACGTCGGAGACCTGGTTCACAACCCCTAGCGCTCCCGCGAGCTCTGTGTCTGCGACCGCAAGAGCTCAGGGCCACCGCTTGAGTTCAGCCCATGGCCCTTCTACTTCCCTGAAGCGCGAGGTGTCTGATGACGCGGGGCGTCCTAATCGTTTTGATCAAAAGCGTCCACGCCGTCTTGACAATCTTGCCGAAGTGGCGCCTCAAATTCTCGCGAGTTTTCGAAGTCGGGATATCCCCGCCACTCCACCATATACTGGGTCAGACCCTGGTAACGACTTCGTCGTACTAGACGCTCCACGTGATAGCGGACGTCACCGTTCTCGTCAAGAGGAGTCGGTGACGGGCGGTGACGACCGAGTCGACCGCCGTCCTGTGACTCGTGATGCTCTTCGAACCCTTGAGGACGAGATCCTCCGTGATCGGAGC
>NW_020187129.1:224728-231083 GCF_900000015.1 Plasmopara halstedii | reverse complement strand
GCTGCCGTAGCTTTGCGCTTGAGGAAGCGTCTTTGGGTCACCGACCTTTCGTTCTTTACAAGAACCAGGTACTAGTGCAGCAGATCGCAATCCGCTGCCTCTATCCGCCTTAACCGAGGTAGACGAACACGTCTGTTCAAAATCGAAACTGATTTGAGCTAAATTTTATATTCTTACGTAAAAAATTTAGATTTTCCTAAATATACTTTATACATATAGTAAAATCTAAATACATGCATACCTACTGGCTACCTAGCCTCGTACCGTATTCTTGTTGGGTGTGTGGTCACATTATGCACATCTCGTGTGACACTCACATGCCCTGTTTTGAGGGTTCGTGTAACCCCGTTACACTATCCGTATTACATAACTAGCAACCAGGGGAATGGCCTTCGTGACAAGGGTCAGGCAACCAAGAACTTTGCAACGAGAATGGCCACCTTGTATTAAATTTTCACACTATCCCTCAGTTAGAGATATACGGCACAAATATCCAGTATATAGAAACGCGTAATCAATGCTTCACATCACCTCGACAAAATTTACAAATTTTGTGCCCGGTTCTTGCAGTGGAGTGTGTTGCATATCCCTACTGCGGATTCATCAGTGACGTCTAGCTGTTTATAGAAAGCCAAACCTGGTTTTGGCGATTAAAGTTTGCCTGTCGGCAAGTGCAAGAGCTGCAACGTCTTTTGAAAAATTAATTAAGTCGTAAATTATGCATTCACCATATCAAATGCTGTCAGTAGGCATATCGTCTCACTTGTCTTAAAAATGTACTAGCCAGCCTCAGCATACTAGACGTCACATCTGGGCCTACTTGTGTGCGAAATGTCGTGAAGTCAAAGGCACGATATCAACGCCAAGGTTGGTCCCCACAAAGCTAGCTCTTTCGTCCTCGGTCATACGTACACCCATGAACCTGCTAATATAGCTACCTGCCTAATGTAACAAATCTAGATCCCACCCAGTATACATATCCTTCGCAATCCTGTATCTTCCTCTGGAAAGCAAAGGACGGAGGGTGAAACAAATAATTTGCAGCTATTCCTTGTGATCCCGCGGAACTACGCAATCAGATGTATTGGCTTGGTGCAACCTAAGCGGTTCAAGCAGGAATTCTGCTCTAATGCAGAAGTTTGTATAGGGTATAAGAAGGGTAGAGGTAGAAGTGATGTGTGCTTGTGTTTGCAAATGCAGAAGTGAGTGTATTTATGTTAACGCAGTTGTGTGGGCCCACGCGCAACTGCCTTGCGGGCCACACAATATATTAAACCTAAGTTTAAAGCTACTCACCCATCCTAAGGTATGTGGAACACTCTAACTCAGTCTTTGCGCGATCCTAAAATAAGTACACACTTTTGAAATGCAGACATATGCAGACTTAACCATAAAGGTTAAACACGCAGGAAACTTCTTTAGTGGGAATTGAGCTCACAACTTGCCGTTTAGCATCACGATGCCAAACCACTTGAAACAGTCACCATAACTCATGAGTTAGTGCAAGCAGACCCGGTGGCGTGGGTGGAGTGGTCAATGCTTCTGGATGTAACGTTTTGTGGCGCGGGTTCGAGCCCCTCAGCGGTCAAAATCGTAATCGTACCAGACATGCAAGAAGTGTCGGCTGCATGCTAATTATTTTTTGACAACAGCCAGTAAGGACTTCAGGATGGCGACTCGTACAAGAAAAAGCAAGAATTAAGATCAAGAAAAAATATTCCAGTGGACTGAAGCAATGTAATATCTTAGTCAGGTCCGAGCAGTTATAGCCGTGTAATAAGATGGTACATAGCAACTTTCAACTGAGTTAGAGCAAGCTTTAACTACAGCAGCATACTTAATAGTTTGCCAACCTACTGAGGCCTTTTGTGAATTAAGTTTGTCGTCGAAAGGCGCCCCGACTCTAAGCGGCTCAGTAGAGCGGCGTCTTCAGTTGACGTTGGTGAGCCTACATAAAACACAGAATATGCTCGCAGCTCGCAGCTCTCTGTGATATCGAGAGGTTAACTTTACTCTTTCCTATTATGACCTTAAACAATTCAATCAAACGAGGATGTAGCTTTGTTTTTATGCTTCCGACACTTCAACTGTCGGTAGGTTCAGACCGTTTGAAACAAACTTATCGCCCACTTCATACTATGTATCACTGAGATCCAAAATTATTTTTTTATTTTGCACCTCCTAGCTCTCAATCTTAGCGTCGCGCATTCAGACGCAAAACGTATAATTTCCTCAGAACGAAGTTGTAGCTATGCTACAAGCCGTATCAGGAGTGATACCAGCAAGTTGACCCGTCACCAATAAGTGAAGTCTTATTTACGGTGTCAAGATGACGCGAGTAAGAGTTACTATTTAAAAAATGGTAAAAGCCTGCTATGGCGTGTGCTTATTTTTGTATGTTTTTTAACGAATATAAGCGAATTACTTTAGCTCCATCTTCTATCAGAGCAAGTGCTTTGACAGAATTTCTCCACCACGCGATTGGCGCGTTCCGTATGTCCTTATGTCTTTATTTTGTCAGACGTGCACGTGGAAAAATTCACACCATGAACAAAAGTTGCGGATATCGATCAAATATAATTGACCACAAGCAAGACATGTTTTTTGTTAGATTCTGTCGAGATACAGCTTCGCCGTATTCTCACTGTTGACGGTGTGACAGCAACGAGATGAGTTATCCTTCCCAGACGCTAAAGATGCTACAATGGCAATATATTGCAATAGCTCTGCAGTTTGTATGATGCAACCTGTTATTCTGCAACACATTATATCTTCTCTTCTGTTCCTATCAAGCTGTAATAACTGGTCATACCTTCCAAAGTTTTTCGCCGCGCCGGTGCGATATTCAATTTTATATCACTTCAATTATTATTATATAAAGTTGGTTATATATAAGAGATAGTAAATCGTTTTTCTAGAAATCGACGTTTGCACAGGAAGATATTTGAAAGCATCTATCTTGTCACTTATCTCTGACCTTTTTGAGGCAAAAGATGGCACTATATGCGAAATTTATCTTTCGCACCGAGCTTGCGTCGTGCTCCGCAACGAGAAAATCTTCTATGATGCGAAGTGTTGCCCTGGTAGAAACCATCTATCTGTGGCGCGATATTTGTTTGCAGATAACAGGTCAGCTTAGTGACACCGTCCCTGACGAGAGGGCCACACCCGTGCCGGGCCTCTTGTCCTCATGTCGTGATATTCCATCATTTAAAAAGATATGGAATACTAATGATTTTGAGGAGAGCTGTACCAATCCATGCAATCAGTTTTGTCGAATTTTTCGTTGATGGATTTATTCATGACTTGATGCGCTCAGCTCCTTCTCCTATACTATATATAGCCATATGAAGATCATAGTGTCTTGCTCTTTCTTCTTCGCATTCTGTGAGGATCAGTTTCCAAACTCGATGACGACTTCTGTCTGCAGGTAATGAGAGAGAAATACATCACTCGGTTACTCAATTCACAAGCGAGAATACTGTATCACCACAAAAATCAAGGTTTCACTCTACCGCGCGGTGGACAAGTCGCATGGTGCTGCAGAATCATCGGTACTATTAAACCATGACAAAATTAGTCCATCCTAAACTCTTCAAGCCTTGTCTTTCCGCCCCACGCCACTCAGACTTGCATCCATAGAAAAACGTTAGATTCCTCGGTACACAGTTGCTTTATTACAATCAAAGTTAATCTATGAAGACCCATTTCGCAGCTTCGGTTATTCATTTCATCAGAGATACACCTTCAAGATTACGATGTCCGATCGCATCATCTCACATAATCTGAAAGACGTAGCTGATTGCTGCAGCAACCATCCAAGTTTGCCAAAGTGACTTAGCAATTTCACTGCTGAGAAATTGGGAGCGTTTATGCCCTATGACAGTGTCATGAAAAACTCCATCCTTCTAGCCACGTCAGTACTTAACTTACAAACATCCTCTAGGAGAGAAGGGCTTGACCCACATAAAATCGATTGTTTTCGACAAAAGATCACCAAAATCCGTCCGCGCCGAACATAGTATGAGATCGTATCTCGAGTCCAAGTGCTGGTCCAGACCATGTTTCATGATGTCAAAGTGTTAAAGTAATAAAAAGACTACAATAACATTCGATTCTCCCTGTTGTATAACACACAGAGGCGATATCTCAGGTCGCGCATCGTTGAATTTATCAGGGTCTCTAAAAAATCACCCGGGATGTTGATGCTGGTTTACAAGCAGCCTGGGCTGTGATACCACCGCACTTCAAGAAATTCACATCTGTAGAGCTGGGTCATTTTGACCTCATTGCCACCATGAACACCAACACATCTTCTGTTAGCATTTTGCTCTACGCCTATTGGGACTCAAAATCCTCGCGAGGGGATCGATTGTCACCTGCTTGGCCCCAAATCTCTCAGCCGAGACAGAAGATAACATGTAGGCCGTCCTGTTTACTCACGAGTCTTTTCGGTAGCTAAACGGTCCCTCTTTTGTTGTATACCTAAGCTAGGGCGGATCGCCTCTTTCGCTCTCGAAAAGCCTCCACTTCCTGTGCTCCAATCGTCCCTCACGCCGACAGTTGTTCTCCACACTAAATACAATACTCATCGCTGCTTCGAGAGAGAGAGGTAGGTAGGACCGCGAGATGTTTGATCATTAATCTAGTTTCTTTACTCCCTATAAAAATATATTTCGTGTGTTGCATAGCACAAAGCTAGAAGCCCATGTGTCCAACGGACCTTGCTCTTAGGGTGTCCCATTATTCTCATCCGTGCCATATACTTCATCATGGCCTACCAGTCGATCTGAGGATCAGATTTGGTCTGAGAAAGCAGTCGAACTTTGAATTGGCGGCTCGTAAGGAAAATATTAAAGAAAGGATCAAGAAAATTACCCAGCGGATTGACGCAATGTAATATTTTAGTAAGAGCTGAGTAGGTGTAGCCGTGTAATAAGATAATACAGCTATAGTACCAACACGCCGATCTCGTGCCTCGTACTTCTTCGTCTGGTGTATTTCTGAGCTTTGCTTTAGGCCAAATGACAGTAGTGTAATGTGTTGTACATAATGGTAAGGTTGCACTTTTACGAGTCAGACCCAGCAATCGATCTCTCAGACATCAACTAGAACGGGTCTTTTTCGGGTGCTTTGTTAGGGTGAGAACTGAATATTCTACACATGATATTTTCAAATTTGCATTTTTGTGTATCACGCTGGTTTTTCGAGCGGTCTATATAACTTGACAAACTATAGCTTATTAGTCTCGTGCTTATTCAACAATTTGGCCGCACAGAAAGTGGATGAGAGCGTATTTGCATATCATAGATAAGGCCTCGCCGGGACTTGGACTTGGAGATTCTCGCACCCGAAGCAATAGACCACAAGACGGGCCCAAAATCAACGCTACAACACACTTTTTTGCATTAGAAAAGTCGCTTTTACGCGATGACTGCTATATAGACAGTGCGCTTTACCCTCATTACTGGCATCTCATGGTTCAATTATAGCAAACGATCAATATAAGTACCAGAATGCTCTGAAAGTTTGTTGTCTGTGCGATTTATCGATCTAGCCAGATAAAAAATACCTCGAACCGTATGCTGACTGCTTTTTTTTGTGATGATCCTGTGTATACTCAGTTGGAAGTTCGTCTATAATATAATTTATAGATGTGATGACTTCTCGAATGTACCTAGCTGATAATTTATACTATACAGCATCATCTTTAATATTTAATCTATTGATATGTGAAGCAGGAAGGTATAGATACAGAACCTATAAACTTATGATTACAGATTAAAGATCAAAAGATCGGTCGAGGAACGTGACTCCTCGTGGGGAGCCTTGGGAAACCCAAACCACCAAGTAATTGCTTCCTAACTCTGACCGTTGTGGGACACGAACCCTCACTCAACAGACTGAAGCCACCACTCGAAATCACTGAGCCAGACTTCAAGTCAAAGTTGGTTGGGAAAAGTCAAATACTTAAAGGCAAATTCTGAGCGGAAACTCTTGAAACTCACGCAATATGCTTACCCAATGATAAGTAAGTAGCCTTGCACATTCTTCATACCCAACATCTTCCGTTTGAATGTTCAATTACTCGAGTCGTATCTTCACTCACTCGTTTTGTATCTCTATTCACTCATTTCGCATTTTCACTCACTCAATTGCATTCGAGTGGTCAAATCGGACACACTTGAGAAGCTTGGAGCCTTTTTCGTCTCCATCTGTATTCCTGCCGTTGCTGATTACGTTTTCAAGGTGGCTAGCCGGGAGCATCCTTGATAAACGCGTTGTGGTAGCTGCTCCCTGCCCTTAGCCAGACCATCAGTCTAGCTCTGCTCTGGGCTCATGCCCCTCCCTCTTT
>NW_020187129.1:223826-224718 GCF_900000015.1 Plasmopara halstedii | reverse complement strand
ACTGACCGTCTTTATGGAAGGCCTCCGCACTGGCGTGGCTAGAATGGAACTCTTCCGTATGCATCCATCCTGATTTGAAGGGGCGGTGAATGTGGCATTAAATGCCGAGTTTAATATAAGTCGGCACGACTTGGTTGGAATGCACACTCCAACAGCTCGTCGCGGGCCTATGCCCACGGATCTCAGCTATGCTGAGGACGAGGAGAGCAGAGCTCCGAGCTGCCGGGCAGCATACACACATTCGACAGTGTTTTGTCTGTGGAGATACCCGTCAACTTCGGAACGGATGTCCCCTGCGCAAGGTGCGTCAAGGTTCTTCGAACCATCGCCCCAACGCCAACCAGTCTGCTTCGTCGCGGGGAAACGACACCACCCAGTAGGCGCGGCGTGACCTGCTGGGGAAGAACTGATGTCTGTTGAGCCTCAGGGAGGCATAAGTCAACAGGGCCCAGCCCGAAGAGCTCCGTGCTCTTAAACACGGAACTTATGTGCAAGCCAGGCTTGCTGATCGAGGAGGCGACTGTAAAGAGCTTCATGGAAGATCCTCTTAGATTCCGGAGCGTCGGGCAATTATGCTTGACGCTCCATGATGAGGGGAAGTCAGCTGTATGCTGAGGCGCTGAAAGCGCGGTTGGGTGACATCGTCGCTGTTTGCCTAACGACGGGGACACGTGTCAAGGTCCCGAAGGTTCCTGTGGACCTCGGAATCAAGTTCCTTGACTTTGATAGCGTGGAACGCTGCCTAGTTTTAGACTTGGATGCATGACCTCATCCTAGGATTGGCATGGTTTGAACACCATGAGCCATGGATTGATTGGAAATCAAAGACCTTCAGCGCTACGCGCACGTCTCCTGGTGGAGCTTTGGGTTTAGGATTACGGGTTTAGGATTA
>NW_020187129.1:195795-223816 GCF_900000015.1 Plasmopara halstedii | reverse complement strand
TATGTGGCTGGGTAGCCAGTAGTTATGCATGTATTTAGATTTTACTATATATATTTAGAAAAATCTATGCATTTAAAATTAGGCTGCTTTGCCGCAAATAAAAATAAATAGAAATCAGTTTTGGATTTTGAAAACGGAAGAATAATTAGCCTTGAATCAAGGCAGTAATTACTTTTGGAGTAAGAGGATTGCGATCCGCTAACTGTACTTGTTCTAAGTGTAGAACGAAAGGTCAGTGACCTAAATTACGCTTCTTCTAAGCGCAACGCTACGGCAGCCCCGCTACACGCCTCCACATTTGGGGACCGCAAGTGA
This sequence comes from Plasmopara halstedii, assembly GCF_900000015.1. Lineage (NCBI taxonomy): Eukaryota > Oomycota > Peronosporomycetes > Peronosporales > Peronosporaceae > Plasmopara > Plasmopara halstedii. The sequence goes on along the minus strand of NW_020187129.1, from coordinate 223,501 downwards.
TAACCTACCTAAAGTAAGTAAAATCGGGGTAAGAACTCATTTTGCTTGTCATCTGTGAGAGATATGGTGACAACATCGCTGTGCGCAACGACGCATGCTCTGTATCAATAACTAACGGCGTATAGCCTAGTAGTTTCACTATGGACATGACAAGGGTATAGCGTTTTTACAAGTAGCACCTCTACTGGCAAGACTTGAATGCGAGCACGTTTTTATCACGCCAGCATCTGTTTGAAGTAGAGCGTAGTCAAAGAGAGGCTTAAAGGGCTCACTGCGTAAATTGCATATTTAAAGTGTCTTAATCCAATGCTATTTGAGCATAATGTACTACTTCCTAATCAGGAACAACAAAGTGCGAATTTTTGATTTTCGCATAGTACTTATCAGTTAAATGTTTTGTCAAGTAAGGTGCAAACGCTTTGCTGACAACTATTGACATTGTGACACATTACCTCAAACGATCCGATTTGGTGTGTTTTAGAGTTAAAGTTGTTTGTTGTAATAAGTTGATGAGCAGATTTGCTTCAGAAATCGCCAAAACATCCAGTCACGTTATTTGCTAACTTCGGCTCTCAATCCAAACATCGAGTGTATGTTCAGAACTCAAATTGATCGCATTCTTGGCGACCTTGATACAGCCAGAGTTTTCTTTGATCTACTCTTATCGAATCAAATCCGACTATCAACAGCGATACGCTGAGCTGTTGAGGATGCAGTAGTACTTACTAAGCCGAGGTCTTTATACTTGGTTTCCGTTCTTGGTGGTATACATTTATCATTCCTTTTCAAATTAGAAAAAACGAAGCATATCAAAAACACAAGATAAGAAATACTGAAGAGCGAAGAATATCGATCAAATATCAAAAATACCTTAGAAGCCGACGATTAGTATTTTGAAATGTGGGTTTATATGAACAAGGTGTTAGTTATTATCGGGTTCTTAGACTCATGATTAAGTGTGTAGGCAAGAATGCAAAATGCAGGCAATCTACCGTGTGTATAGCGATAAATCTCCACTATCAGAACACGATCATGTTTTGCGAAACATCAGGGTTTTGAACGGCTCAGAAGTTTGGAGAAATTGTTACTAATGTGACCATATTTTCAATCTGGCAATAAAAAGACTAGTTAATTTTTTTTCAATTTTCCTGCGCTGTTCAAACTACCGCTGATTACCAACAAAATGTGCACAAATCGTTTCCTTCCAAAGAAGTGATTATGATGAAATAATATTTTGCTCTCATGCTAGATTAACATAAAACAAGTGAACCTAACGTCGATCGAGTAATTGGCTAGAAGATATTTACTAATGGCCGTCATTGTTACTGCTTAGCTGTTTCTCCTTATTAATGAGCGCATGTATTTTGCGCAGCTCAGTTGTTCGGTCCAAAATTTCGCGTTCGACAAGAGCAGTCTCTTTATATTTTCCCAAAGCGATCATCTCGGATATGAAGCTCTTCCGTGAATCAACTTCTTGAAGAACCGCATCGTATATCTCTTCAAGCTGTGTTAGATAATCTTTAGGGGATCTTCCGTTACGCAGACCAGCAGCATGTGCGAGTTCTCGGTCAAGTTGATCTGCATTAACCGGTAAGTGAATCCTGCAATTTCCGCAACAAAAATACGCACCAGATCCGGGCATGAGATCGCGGGGCAATATGCTTCCGGCAGCGTAGGAGAAAGCTTGTTGAAGTTTTTCTTTCTCCTGATTTGGGGCGCGTCTAGCCAAACGACAAGCAATTATCAGCTAGACCATACACAAAACGGTGCGAACTGGTACCTGAGGCAGCTCATGCGGGGTGCCTCTATCTGCCTTTTAATCTCGCTAACCTCCTTCTCAATTTTATATAGCGGTTTTTTGTGTGTCGTGAGACGATCGATCGGGTGCATCTGGAAAATATCGAGTCAAGCTTTTAACATATATCGATTACAGATCCTGACCACCCACAGTAGGGGCTGCAGTGGTTATAGGAGTCTTTATTGCTCGACTCGAAGTGTTTGCCGCCAGTTGATGCGTTCTTGAGTCACTGGCACCTGCCACTGCACCACCAGGAATAAATGGCACCGTTATCTCTCGCGTTTTTTTTTGTTTTGGTTCTGCAGCATCAAGTAGCCGTACTTATCAGCTTTATACTAAATCATTTTTGCGACTAACTTCATACTTGGATACAAAACTTTTGGTTTGTTTGTGCCGCAATAGAGCTTCTTCAGCAGCCGCCCTGCCTCAGTGTCACTCCCGAACGCTCTGCCGTTAGAAAAAGCTCAATAAACATCACTTCCTAAAGACATTGACGTAAACAGACTCAGCACTCGCTTCCACGCTTCCGAAGTGCGATCCGATCGTTGTCCTTCCATTCTGAAAGAGGATCAAACCTAAATTAAGTGAGCTCGTCAATAGCATCCCTGTTTGTTTAGCAGTTACTTTCGCGTCGTTTTGTAATTGGAACAGAATCGGGACGTCGGAAGAAATCTGAGTTGAAATGGCTACACTTACGCATTACCATTTTCGATTCCGCACTCATGGAGTCTTTGCGCCGCCTTACAAGCTCTGTGTTTGACACAGGACTTGTACTTCGTGGTAGCCAAGGCGAAGTGCGTGCTCCAGATGCTCGCTCTCTAAATCTCACATTCATGACTGAGCGACTCGTGGTCGTTGGCGCGCCCTGCGATACCCCAACCGACAAGAAGCGCAACTTGGTGAATGCTGATGATCTGGCTCAATATTTGGAAACTCACCACCGCAATCATTATATGTTTTTTTCTCTCAATTCTCTCGATGATGTGGACGATAATGGGCGACAGCTTGTGGCTGACAAGCTGCATGAGCAGCTGCTTGAGTTTAATTGGGAACGTGACGGCATGAAGGCGCACACTCCTCCCTTAGACCTCATTTTTCGCATCTGTTATGCCTTGAATGCATGGTTGTCGCTTGATCCACTTCATGTAGCACTTATCAGCTGTCAGACTGGAAAGACTCGTTGTGGCGTCGTAGTGGCTTGCTACTTGCTGTTCGCAAAGCTCGCGGACAATCCAACGATAGCCTTTGTCGAGTTTTACAGAAAGCGCTGGGACATGATGTCACTCACACCGCATGCACTCAAGAAAAAGACACCGCCGTCTATCCAAAGATTTCTTACGAGTTTTCACGCCCTTTTACAGCAGAAGCCGTCAAATGACAGGCCGCTGCTGCTTAAGGCCGTGATATTCCGACAGCTTCCCGTGGAACTGCAACCATGTGTACAGATCTGGGATGACTACAAGCTGGTATTTTGCTCTAGAGAGTTACAAGGTGAAGAAAAACGGGAAGCTCCGGTATTAGACTGGAACGAAGAGGATGGATTCTTTGCCATCTTGTGGGAGAACGGCATTGAGCTGGATAGTGGATTTACAATTGTGTGCTCATTTGGAGACGATTACGGCGATGCAGTTGATGTGGACGCTTCCTCAAAAGTGCTTTTCAGGTATGCAGACTCGACACTGTTTCTATTTCCCGGAATTGTGACGCTTAAAAAACGCGATCTGGATCTGATGAAACAATACGAGCATGGATTTGATGAGGATCAGTTTTCAGTGGATTTAGTCCTGCGCGAAAGCAGTGCACAAATGTCTCGAAACTTTTTCAGGAAGGACTTTTCAGGGAACAGCGCGACATGGCAAGGGCTGGTGGAAATAACTAAGCACCATGTCGTTCTGCCGGATCCTGCAATGCATTCAAATTTTGTCCGAATGGGATTCTCAGAGACATCAACGACTTTTGCGTTGCAACGCTCTCAGAACGCACCAAATGTGGCACTGGACTTGCTGCACTCTAAAGGTATGTCGACAATTTGTGCTCAGGCAGCAGCGGAAATAGTAGCAAATAAAGAGCAAGTGACAGGTAGCAACAGTGGAAAAGAAGACCTTCTTTCCGAAATTGATCAGCAGCCTGCACTTCATCGCCAAACAACGGCAGAAGTTAACACAATGCAGTCTAAGCGCTTACAATATACAGCTCTGACGTTATCGTTGTGTGATACGTGCAAAGAAGATGATTTTATGATGCGATCGCAGCTTGTCAAGTGTGCAGGGCAGTGCGGAAAGTACTACCACACAACATGTGTGGGATTGCGAAAGATTCCATTTGGACTGACAACTACGAGTGATCGAACAAATCATGCTGTATATGTTAAAAAGTTTTTTAGTGCATGGGAATGCGATGTTTGTTTTCCAAAATCTCCGAATCCAGAAAAAGCATTTATAGCAGTTAGAGACATTCCATCAAATATGAAATTGGTTCCTGCTGATTGGATTGGTCAAGACCCGGCAAACTCACAAGATATCACTAATGCAAGTTGCGCGAAGGACGTGCATAGCACAATTACAGCTTGTGATAGTTCGACTCATTCGATGGAAGAAGAATCTGACTCAGCAGACCCAAAAAAACTTTGTCAGCTGAAGAATTTTCTCGCAACGAGCGGTTTATCCCTCAAAGATCTCATAAATGCAGTAAGGAGTTCAGACATCAGGAGCGCTACAGCTGTGTCAGAAAAAGACAAAGTTGTTCCCGCCGCTGCATCTGAATCACTCAAACTGGAAGTAAGGTCTGCTGCGCAAAATGATTTGGAGGCGGCAAATGAATTGAATATTGCAAGTAATAGGTCGCTGATTAGAAGTGAAGATACCAAGTACAATTTGATGCTAAAACGTGGAGTCCCATTCGAGGGAGTTCAAAACTGCATGCGGATGGATGGTGTCGATCCTTCGAATTTGCAGCCTATATTTCCGATCGTTGATTCCGCAAGTGACGACTGTAACGTGGAAAAAGAAGTGAATAATGTTAAAATACAGCTGAAGGACATGGAGGTTTATGCGCGCTACTTTCGAATGCTAAGAATGGGATGCCCAAAAGAAGCTGTAGAGCAAAAACTTATCATGGATGGGGTTGACCCAATTATTTTAGAACTTGGTCCCACTTCGATATACGAAGAAGTAAAGGGCCGTATTGCTATCAAACGCTACGAGGCAAATCTCGAAAATGGTATCAAAAGCGCGCACCTGCCTGAAAGCAGAAACAAAAATACTGCCATCGACAATGTATCGTCAGGCGACCGCGACCTGCACGTCCAATATGATAAAGTATCGAAGTTGGGGATTCCTGATGGGGCAGCTGATCAAAATATGAAAGTGAATGGCGAAGGTGGGCGTGCATTAGACCAAGACAATAGCGCATTTTCCTGCAAGTTGCCAAAATCAGAAATAGGCAAGAAAGCCGCTACCTCGTTAAATCATGTGAAGCTGAAGGATGATCCAAAGTACGCGAAGTTCTTCAAAATGCTGCAAATGGGGCTTCCCGAAGGAGCTGTGCGCCAAAAGATGAAAGCCGAAAGCATTGACGAGCGTGCTTTGGATATAGGTGGTAACGGGCTTGTTTCAGAATTGCTTCGTTTCGCGACTAGCGTCAAACTTCAGGATGATCCGATTTACTCGAAGTATTTCAAAATGCTAAAGATGGGGCTACCAGATGGTGCTGTTAGACAAAAAATGATGACCGAACATGTCGATGTTCGAGCGCTCGAGTTAGGGCCTGATGCATTTGTTTCACAACTGTCTTCCTGTAAGAATTTTGACGCATCAACAGTGCCTGTTGTGCCAAAGGTTAGACACGCACGCAAGAAGCTGCACTGGCAAGCAATATCTGAGGATCGGTTGAGCAATCTTAATCAGCAGACGATTTGGGAAGACGAAGATGATGACGTATCTTTTGATATGGATATGGATGAGCTTGAAGCGCTCTTTTTTGCTAATCAAAGTTCAGTTAGCGTAAAAAAGAATTCGGCTCGTGGACAAACAAAAGCTTTAAAGCGGAAACAGGCAGTGACACTGATCGACGGAAAGCGTGCTATGAACGCCGCTATCTCGCTGGCCAGGATTAAGCTTTCATACGTCGAGATTGCTGATGCTGTGGCAAGATTTGACCAAAGCGGATTGACAAATGAGCAGCTTATTGGTATTAGCGAATTCTTGCCAACGTCGGAGGAGGTCGCATTAGTTTGTGGATATACAGGGAATAAAGATATGCTAGGCGAGGTAAGGTTCTATCACCCGAGCACTTGTAAATTTTGATCATAAGTGGCATGTCAAACAGGCCGAGAAGTTTATTATTGAGATAGCGAAGGTGCGGCGATATGCACAGCGAATGGAATGTTTGGTGTACAAATTGTCTTTTGCGTCGCGTAGCACGGAACTTGCTACCTCTGTGGCACATTTGCGAAAGGCGGCTGAAGAAGCAAAAAGCAGCCGACTACTGAAGACATTGCTGGCCATGGTACTCAAGCTAGGCAATACACTAAATGGAAGTGGTGAAGATGACGGAATTAAGGGTTTTACTGTGGACTCACTTTTACGGCTGGGGCACACCAAGGCCATCAATAAAAAGACGACTGTTTTGCATTATTTAGTCCGACTAGCGAAGAAGAATCACCCCCAGATACTTGACTTCCAGGCAGAACTGCGCAGTGTACCTCTCGCAGCACGCGAGTCGTTCGAAGCTGTCGATGGAGAATTCAAAAAACTACAGATGGGGCTGAAAGGCCTTGAAACAGAAGTGGATCTTCTTGAGAAGGTATGAAAAGTCATTGTTTTGGATTGCGTTTGCCACTCAAACAACCAACTTCTTGTTTGACTGTTATTTACTGAGCAGCAAGCAGTCGAAGACCAGAACTTGAAGGTCACAATCAGGGCAATGCAAACTGCTGCCTCTGAAATCGAAAGTCAAATTCACGCTCTTGCGAATGGAGTCACTGAGGCAAGAGAAGAAGTTTCGAATGTGTTAAATTACTTCGGTGAAGACTCAAAGCGAAATCCAACTGATTTTTTTACTACACTTGCCTCCTTTTGTTCGGTACGTTAAAAGCACACAAACACTAAACTTTTTGACGTTATATTTGCGTTCTGCACGTTAGATTTTCCAACAAGCGCGTAATGAGGTCGATACCGCGGACGAGGCTGAACGCTCGAAGGTGCGGCGATCGAGCTCCCTTAAACCAGCAACAAAAGTCACTGCCGAGGCAACTGCGAAGGAATCACGTCCTATCTTAGAGCGCACTGACAAGCGGTACTCCAATGATAGCTAACTAACGTTTGGTCAATTTTTACTTAACTTTTTGCGAAATGATCCTCTTTGTGTCGTACACATTCATTTCTTTGTGATGTGCTTCGATTTGGGAGACGCTCATCGCCATCCGACCGATTTTCTCCTGGCGCGCTTGACTTTTTTTGTTTGGGACGACCCACTATTAGAAGCCAAAACACGCACCGCTCCAGCGACGGGACTACGAACAAACAACAACCAGTTTGTAAGAAACGGCCCTTCCACAATCAGTGATAATGCAAACTTGCATTCGATACGCTTTAGTCGCGGCGTTGGATTCCGAGTATGGTATGGAAGACGACGCTCCAATGGTTTTTAGAGACAAATCAAACGAAACTTGCTTGGAAGCTAAAGTAATGCCATCAGCATCTGCGTCTGAGTCGATTGCGCTTGCATCATTGCCACGTTGTTTTTTTAAAATACTGAGTCCAATTTAAGATTTAATATCAGCTTGATATCATTGAGTCCGTAAACTGATGGCAAGATTTACCTGCGAATTTTTTCGGAAACGTTAGTTCGTTTTCGTTTTCCAGAAATTGGAAGCGAACGATCTCTTCCTTTGGCTCTAGATTCTCTAGGGGCCAAGACTGACAAACTTAGGCGCCTTGAAAAAATTGTCGGAGGCGATATACCACTTGGCTTGCCGTTGTTCGGTAACTTTGCATCTGTTGTTTCCGGTGACGACTCATTACCGCGCAGTATATTTTCGGCAACGTTCTCGATGCCATTCAACCCTTGATCATTGGCGAGTTTTTCTCTTTCAAATGCGATCAGTCACGTATAAAATTAGAAGGGCAACAATTAATTGCAGAAGTTCGCTGATCTACTCACTTTTGAGCGTACAAGCTCCACCTGCGCGAAGTGATCGGAGGTGGAAATTCTGGCGGTGAAGGGGTTCTCACTTGCTGCAGAGCTTTTCTGGTCTCATCAACCTTAAGCTTACGACGATGTTCATCTTGACGATACTCTTCGAGCCTTTTTTCATATTTCCTGCGCAACTCAAGCTCTGCTGATAATTTCTCCTGGAGAGTCTGAATTTGGGAGACTTGGCTAGCGACCTAAATTACACCATACTCATAGTCTGAAATAGCTATATCAAGCATTCACAATTAAATGATTCTTACCACTCCGTTCAGTCTGGAAATCTCCGCTCGCTCGGTGCGACGCGATTTACCCATTTGAACATGACTGACACGTGACGCGAATTTTAATGAGTTAATAGTCTCGTGCACGTCAGCGCTTCTGGAGCTCACATGCACGAGCAATAAAGTCCGGTTCAGGTTGCCGCTTAACAAATTTTGTAAAAGGTGAGTAAGTTTTGAATTCCGAAACGGGACATGCTTTTCTTTTGCTAACAAAGCTGATAAAACGTCACCCACAGCCGCAAGGGATTTATTAATGTGTTGCGATTCTCGTATGGTGAGTGCGGGTGTATCTGCTGTCTTGATGAGCCGTTCCGAGCCAGCCAGGTCCACAAGAGCCAATCTGCCTGTGTCTTTCTCTCCATTTGATTTACTGTTACGCTGAATATCAAACATTAGAATAGTGTGTGAACGGTTGCTGCGGTCATATTTCGCCGTCATGCGACTGGAAATAGCTCGATTAATTGCATCATGAAATCTCTCGATATCCGAAACTGTGACTGTCTCCACGTTGTTTAGATAAACACCATTATCACCGTGGCGGAATTCTACAGCAGCTGAAAGGTTTCTCGACGGAAAACCACACATACTACTGGCGCTGGTATGACAGCCCGTGGTTGATCTCGTGGGCGAAGTACTGTCAGCTAAGCCGATAGAAGTAGAAGCTGTCGCTGTACCTATTAAACAGCTACTGGTGCAAGGCTGGGCCAATAAATCATAAATCTCCTCGTTGTAGATTTCCACAATCTGAATCCTTACTTGAAAGTCATAGACATGCTGCTGTTGTGCCACCGAGTCAAATATAAGCTCGGCTGCTCGATAGTACAGACCTTTGTCACACTTTGTACCCTGCATTGTATGGGTCTTACCCGATCCGGTCTGGCCATAAGCGAACACGCAGGCGTGTCGGCCCGCGACTGTCGAGAGCACAAGTGGCGCCACCTCCTTAAAAACTGTGGATTGAGAATGTTGCTCATGAAAGACACGGCTAAACGAGAAGCTTCTGTATAATGCGCCGTCCACAGGCGAATATACGCTTAACTCCTGCGCTGACTCAACCTGTACACGTTTGCGCCGTTTATCAGGACTCAAACCCTCGCTATCGTCACCACTGGAGCCGATGCTGGTTGGCGGCATGGGACGCACGCGGCAAATCACACGGATACACCCTTCTGTCTCGGCCAGCCGTGTCTCTAGGTGACCACGAGCCGCACGCTCGCGGGCCAAAGCTTCAAATGACGCGCGCTCGCGCGTTTTGCCTCGCTCTAGTGCAGAGACGAGCTCTGTACCAAGCACACCAAAGTCGTGACTACAGAGCCGAAATGATATAGCCACGTCACGTTTGAGCGCTGATAGACTTGCACGTAGTTGAGATGCCAGCTTGCGCGTGGTCTCGGCGTTGTCTTCAGCCATGATCCAAAATCGTACTAGGGACTTAGTGCGCGCCAAAATATTTTTAAAGGATTCAGATGGAATATGGGAAAATTTTTCCCTAATGATAATGCTAAAAATATTGTTTTACTAACTTGAAAGATGGACCATATATATTGCAATGTTCGAGGCTCGCTGTAACGAGACTGCGGACGGCGGAAGTATTGACTACGTTAAAAGCGCATAGTGGTCGATCTCGCACGCCACACATGGACGGAATCGGAATTCTCCAAAAGCTATAGGCGGCGAGGAAGCTGGGGTATTCTTCGATGAGAACCATCACAGCAACTTAGTCCCGACCCGGCACCAGAGCCTTCGTGTGAGAAAGCGAGTTCCCGTCTGTGAATATACATCAGAGGTTGAGACGTTTTCTATGCTACGCATCATCTTTACATGAGCTGCGAATTGCATGTCTGTTCCTTACGGCCGAGTCCTCGCCGTGGAGCTCACGACGAGGTCCACCTCGCTACCAGTAAGCCGCCCCTGATTCAGCAAGCAGATCGTGCTAGTCTTGCAGCGACATTTGTAGATCTTAAGCAAGAATTTGCCTCCCATATAACCTGCTGCGCTCTGACGAAGCCCTTACATGATAATGCGAGCAATCCTTCTGCTGAGACAGAGCGCTGAAAAATCGCTCTGCGAACGCCTTATGACCCCTCGAGTGAGTACTCCCCGGAAATTACGCATGTGCCTAAAGCAGGAGTGGCTCGGTAATCCCGTAGCCTCTATAAGGATAATACGTTCTGGTACTGAGGGTATCGCAAGGTATCATGCTTTACCTTCATGTGGGCTAAAGAAGGCGGGGCGTCACCGATTCACAGCTTTGCAAGTCAGTCTTAGTAAAACTAAAGTGATACTTCGCTTGATGTGGAGTATAACGAACAATGGGGGCAAGTTGGTGGGAGTTCATCAACTTCAGTTTTCGCTGTCGGTAGTCCTGCTCGTCTTCGGGGATCTAGAAAAAATATCAGCCAAGTCTCTCATCTTGACCAAAGCCGGGTCCACTTTGCAGCGGGGCTATCGTAGCTTTGCGCTTAGAGAAAGCGTAAGTTAGGTCACCGACCATTCGTTCTATACTTGAAACAAGTACGAGTTTAGCGGATCGCAATCAGCTTACTCCAAGAGTAATTACAACCTTAACCCAAGGCTAATTTACTCTTCCATTGAAATTCAAAAATCTGCCGCAAAGCCGCCAAATTTTAAATGCATAGATTTTTCTAAATACATAGAGTAAAATCTGAATACATGTTTAACTACTGGCTATCCAGCCCCGTACCGTATTATTGTTTGGGTGTGATCACACCCTGCCCATCTGGTGTGACACGCACCCCTGTTACCAGGGTATGTGTAACTCCGTTACACACTTGTTAGTGTAAAGCCTATCCCGCTGGGCGACACTGTCTCTTCTTCCCGAATATAATGACAAAGGAGGATGCGCCAAGCTGTAAGCGGTTACAGAGCCAGGGCATTATTGTCGAAGTGGGATCTCAAACTCCCGAGGCTTTCAGAGTTTAGAATTTATTTCATTTACAAGATACAATCATACTCCGGTGACCCATCGGCTCACGATCTCTTCCACATGAAGCGGGTCACCCCTTGCTCATCAGGTAGCAAACTTGCCAGCCTCCTCGGTAATTGCAGCGCGTCCAAACTCCAAGAGTTTTGTTGTGTGACTTAACTGATATCAAATGCGCGGTCATATTGACTGGCTTAAGACCCCAAACGTTTGAGTATCATTTGGCTGCATCAGAGGTGATGGCAGCTCAGCAACAGGGGATGGTTCAGACACTGCATCGTATCAACAGATCGTTTTGCGTCGAATGGCAAGTAAATTCATAGGCTCATTAAGCTCACAAGATGTGTTTGCATTCGCTTTAAAAATTTAGTTCATCGTATTGTTGCTACGAACGTAGTAGCGAGGTCTAAAGTATGTTTTGATGACTTCAGACAGGTAGGTAGGCAGTCAGTCTTATAGTAACTCGTTTCACCCATTATATATTCATGTGTACGTCCGTCCTGCCTCTGGCATTCTTTTAAAATATTGGAGAGTCTAGGTCTCAGTCATAGTGTCGCGGAATCGGTAGTGCGCTCAATCTCCTCGAGATAATACACATTTGCGCAACATGAATCAGTGAATGTGTCCATCAAAAAATCAGCACGAACATTATATGCGTGTGTCATCAACACCATTGTCTGCTTCGGGTGGTATATTCAGGTGGTCGAGTTAATCGACACTCATAACGATAAAAGGAGAATCAATATCGATCAGCTACCAATATTTTGCTGAACATAAATGCTTCTTTTTTTCTTTTGGATGCTTCAAATAGCATTGATCCGTTGCATTAACAATAAGGTTGTACCATCGATTGTCTACGAAGCATAAATTCATTATTTATTAATCGAAGGATGTGTGGGTAGGTGGGGCGCAGTGCAACATTTGTAGTCCTCTTCAAAATGTACGACAAATGCATCAATGTACATTGACGCAGCACCAAACTTAGCAGCACTGGTGCCAAGATAACAAAGTGCGATCAATGAATTCACTCATAAGGTCGCAGCATCATTCGTACTACTCGTGATTGGATTGCAGATGCGGTGGATCAGCAAGAGAGGTGAGCAAATTGAATATTCGACTCAATTAAGGTTTAATGTTGGTAATTGTGTCCGGATGTTTATTCAAAACTTGCCAGAACATTTGATCGAGTATTTTAGCTCGAGCAAGCTATTATCAATATTCATCGGACATTTCAAGTATTGTATTATCTAAGTATACCCACGCCACCAATCTACCTGAGAATTTCCGTCTGTATCCCATATTCTAGGTTAGACGCGTAATCCACACTTGTCGTCAAAGAATCTGGCTTCTAACCTTCACGTTAGAGCTGAAGCTTCTGATTTAATGCCTCGACCTAGTCATCACATTAAATTCCCTCATCATCAAGCCCATTCGAGTAAGCCAGTTGCCTGCTAAGTTACTATGAGCTCAAGTCGGCGCGCAAAGCACAAAAAATCACTTTCCAAGTGTACCATGTGTTTGCTCATTCAAATTGGAATGAGGAAAACATGATACTGTAAATTTTATACGTACACATTGCCCTTCTATCCAATTGTATAGAATACACCTTTATTCAATCGTGCAACTCGTTACACTTATATTCTATCTGCTTATTGTCAAAATTTAAAGTATAATTACAAAGATGCAGACGGCGGGACTCCATGAAAACGAGGTCTGTTATGCACCTGGGCTTTTTGATTATTAGACTATTAAGAAAGGCAAAACGTAAACATTTGTCTTAGTGTATCAGAACTTATTCCTTAGAATATGTTAAACACGAAGAGCAACCTAGATCAACCGCTTGTTAGGCTCTCGGGAGTTTATCGTATGAGCATAATCTCTGTGCGTGGTACAGAAAAACTTTATCAGTCAGAGCTTTCTATGTTCAAGATGCATGCTTACATCGTTGCTCTTGATAAGAGTTAATGTCAGTTAGACGGCTGAGTCGAGATAAGCAAGATCCTCCATGATGCTCACCAAGATGGACCGACTCCTGCCTTCATCAAAATGCTACACTGTTTGCGCTCTGGATACTAAATTATAAAATCTTCCGTTAGATACTTGAACAACTGAAGTTGTGCTTAGTTTTGGTCAGAATTGACATATGCATGGCAACCGAACACCATCAAATTTGTCAGCTAAAACTTTCTGCCGTTTCAGACTTGATCTGGTGATCTGTCATGTCTGATGGTATGTTTGCCAAAACAGCTGCTCAAAATCGCAGATGTCATCACTGCTTTACTTCAGTACGACTTGGACAACCCAGCATTCTACAAAATACATGGTGTACACTCCAACAGCGTTCGGATAATTCGCTCACCAATGCCGTTCGGCTGAGCCATCTGCGGAGGGGTAATCGTCTAAACCACACTCCGACTCTTGAAGAAGTTAGTCACTTAGCTCGACGTGTCTTTGCCACTGCTGTCACTTTTGAATAATACGACGACTTTGCCTGTCTGTGTCCCCGCAATCGCGGCAAACTTGTTGTCACACTTCGGCCCTACATACGAAGCAAATACACGACTTCTGGTCGATCAACAAATATTACGAAATAGCGCTTGCCACTAAGATTTGTCATAGATCACACACATTGACATGGATAACTTTACCACTTATTTGACATGACCTTGGAATGTAGTCTCAAAAAAGCTCGTCATAGTTTCTCGCCTGGTGCATAAACACATTCATGAACTCTCATCGATTTAATAATACCAGGTCAATGCCAACACCGTACATTTTCTATGATAGCGCCTCCGTCATGACGAATAGGACTGAGTTGAAGGTGCCAAATACATAATGTTTTCCTCATTGCATCTCGATGAGCTGGCTGCATTGGCCTAGACAACTCTAATTGGCGTCACGCAGGGATAGAACTATCTTTGCCTTCGTGAGCATCAAACTTTCATCGAACACCTGTTTGTATCGACAATGCAACTATCGCGTTCAAAGGTGACTGGGCCAATATATTTCGTAAGGAATCCAGTTGAGGAGAGACTGTGTGAAACATTATTGATATTTTATGCGGTTGCAGTCACGCCCTTTATTTGTCGCGTGATGTGGACATCGACATCATGTACTGACAGCCTGAGCTACGCCATCGGCCGCATTGTGCACGTTCATCGACAAAGATGTAGTATATTCAGCGAATTATTTGAGTGATTCCTATGCTGCGTTGCACCTGATATGACCAGTCACTCGAAATTTAACATGTAATATTAGAGTTAAAACTAATATGTGAAAGTGATCGTCATGGCTGTTTTCAGTCTACGCGACATAACACTCTGCATACTGTTGCCGTTTAGCATTTCTTGAGTACGCATGAAGCCCTCTGCTATTCAAAGACGGTTAGGTAGCAATAGTGCTTTTCGTCTCTCGCACTTCCTATGTTTGATAGCTCAATAAAATTAATCTTTTCAGAGTGCAGATTCACCGACATCAACCACACCGACTGAATCATAGCATTTCGTGGAGCAGCCGAGACGTCACAAAATTTCACGCCGGCAAATCGGCTTTCGTCTCCGAAGCCGCCACTAAAATCTGAAACAAATCGACAGACTATTTAGAAGCACGATAAAAAGTCGATTACGCTGATCGTAGCGCCTGCAGCGTCGAGCTGTTACGCCGGTATCTTGATCCTATTATGTGCTTCTGCAATCATCACCTTTACTCACCATTATCGTGGAGATAAGACGGCGAAGAAAGCGATTGTTGGCTAGTTTCTTCTCCTCGAATTGCTTATCCCAACTTGACCATGCATCAAGCGTACTGTCAGCAGACCAAACCAAAGACGACTGATTACGATGATACTCATAGCCTTACGTGACTTCTTTTTGAACTTTGACTGATCCAGGGCGGTTGCGCAGTCCTTTAGATCGATTTTTCCAGAGACGAACTCCCACAGGTCGCTATATTCAAGAACCATCTGCATCCCAAACTTCAATGTGTGGAAGCTAGAGCCCTCCAACTTGTTGATGCGGCTGCAGTGGAGAATTTCATCGCGACGCTGGGATCGAAAATCGAGGCAATTATTACGGAGCTTGGTAATATGATTGTTTCAAAGTCCTTTATTAGTGTTTTGGTGAGTAGATTGCAAAATGCAATGAATACACTCGGTGCTCGATTCGCAGAACTAGTTAACTCCTTCGCGAACAAAGTGCGCTTCTATTATTTGCGAGAATCAAATCAGCTTAGAAAATACTGACGCTTATTCAGTAATGCAGACTTAATTTCTTGTCGCCTGAAACAACAAGTAACAAATGTAAGTTCATGCATACGCTTTTGCGATTGACAAACGTTGACATGCCCCGGTATACTGCGTGTCTTCCTTCATAAATATTGTACATAGTTTCAATGTCGTTGATGAACGACGCGATCAGCGATATTACTCCTATCAAAATAGGTATGTCAGTAGTCCGACAGTAAATCTGTAGAATACTTAGTGAGATCTTAGAGGAAGCCGCCGATCGTGCATACATCTTCGAGCTCGCTATGCAACCGAAGACACCTCATTCGCTCTCATGTATTCATTTTGCGTTTCTTTCACTTCGACCGTGAATAACAAATGACAGACTTAAGAGCTTGCTGTGCAAAAAAGTTGCCGCTTGCTGTCAGGTCCTTTAACAAGCTGAAACGTCTTTCACTTCATCGATTCCTCTGCGTCATTGGCAGGGCGATTGCTACCGTAGCTCTTTGCTTAGAGGAAGCTGAGCTATGGGTTACCGACCTTACGTTCTTTCAAAGCACCAGTACAAGTGTAGCGGATCGCAATCCGCTACTTCTAAGTACTGAAGCCTTCTTCAGGCAAACGAGCACTTATGTTCGATAACAGAACTATATGCAATTGTTCTGGTGGCGGCAGAGCCGCCAATATCCAGAACCCTAGGATCTCCTGATTAAAATAGTAATACCTAATTAATATAGCAAAATCTGATTTATATAAGAATACGTATTACTACTAGCAGACGTTGCGGTGTAGCCACACCACTGTGTTATACACTAACTGTGTAATACACACCTATGTACGGCAAAGATACGTGTGATCCCGTTACAGCGATGATGACTGAAAAACCGCTGGTGCTACAGTAGAGACAACATGAAATCATATCACTCACCCGATGAGCGACTAAATGTAGTTCTGAACGATGCATGTAGTAGGTCGCACACCCTTAATTTAGACAAATATCAGTCGATCGTTTTAGACCAGTGACTGTCGGTATACGATGAATTATTGTCTTCGCTTACTTGGATAGTCAATTTTTCGCAGCCTCAAAGAAATTTAATGTATCGACAGGTGCTTCATAACACGCCATGCTTGCAATCTCCGCATTTGTAATGAAGATAGATAAAACATTGCCGACATGCCTTATCAGGGCCTCCCTTCTAAACTTTACATCTTAAGACAGTGTAAAACGGCCGTGAATAGAGATTGGTAATGGGGTATGTATTGTACGATGGGGTACGTACGCTTAACACTTTCGATAAACCGTACACATATATGCTGTACAATAACAATAAACTATTGTGTTATCAGAAAAATTAAAAATACTGAAGTATAAATTCAATTTTTGATGTTAGAACTTAAGTAGAGGTCCATGATACACGTACGCTTTTAGCGTGTCTTTGGCGCTGACGAAATCCCTTTTTGGGCTGCTAAACAAGAAGGCAAAGAGTGCTGACAAAAACAAAAGCCATGGTATTTTGTGCCAGTGTCTTTTTCTTAAATGAGCTCGACAGTGCGGCTCGGCTGGGCAAACAACTTGCGCAAGTGCACCGCAAACGATGCTGATCTCACACGACCCATTTTCAGTCTATTCAAATCAAAGGTTTGGGTTGCGGTGAGAGAGACAGCCTTTGAGACTGAAAAAGATAGCTGGTAAGATATCAAAATTGGCATCGCAGGACAACGTGAAGGGCGCAACGATAACATTAGAAAGATTGCTTAAACATAGAGACATCGAGGTTAGGTGAAAGTAGTACAGTATCAGGACAAAAAACGACTGATAGCGGTGAATAGTCATCGAAGGAAGATGTGAAAGTGAGATAATGTGGAAAGCGTGAGCCGCAATAAATGCAAATCGGATGCAGGCAAAGGCCTTTTTCTGAAGGGCATACACGCACTTCCACAAGAAAGTTTGGTTCTAACGGACCGTAATCGACGCGGATGGCAAATTGAACAGTCTTACGAGTTTGATGGTGTGCGTAAACGAGCTCGTTTGTAGTATTGATGTTCATCTTGATGTGCAGTGTCTTGTCCATTAATTTTTGAAATTGCGCGAGTCAATTTAATGTAAGGAATCTAACAGGATTTTTTTCTTGAGAACATTAGCACTATCCTTTCATTAATTGTTAATTTAGAATATTTCGAGAAGAGGCACGGTCATCAGTCGCAGCGCGCTTCTTGAATCCTAGCTTTGTGTTGCATTGGGCGGCGAATGGGACTCCACACGAATAACTCATCATTCAGCTATAAGCGGCGGGAAGCTTGTTGAAAGATCTGTTGTCAAAATTGTGCATTTAAAACGAAACGGAGTTATAGACAAATAGGCGCAAAAAAAGCAGGTCATAAATGGAATTATAAAGATGGATGGTCTTGGTGTGCAATGAATTTGCAAGAAGCAGCCCGGGGTGTCACTGTTCATACGACCTCATATATTTGACATGATCATTGTGGCAGTCGTGAAGTAAATTTTGCGCTTGGAGAAGTTTGTGGAGAGCATCGCTTGTGCAAAATTTAGACATGGAGGTTAAATTTATATACGGTTTGGCAAGTAGGGAGAGATAAATTTCGAGTACGCAAGTTCAAAGGAGATAATAGCTTAGCTGCTATATGTCGTGCAATCTTGGTCTTGCCAGTGCCAAAGCAATGCTAACTTGGCTTCATAATGTGGATTTAGATACGACCGAACAATTTACGAGCTTTCACGTCGTTGCACGTCTGCCATACCTACCGCGTACAATCAAGGTTTGTTCACTCGTCGAGGGAAGAGATAATTTATGGATCATGCTTATGTGCTTAAAACTCTCATAACCGGGGTATTGGTCAACTCATTCGCGAGAAAGCACATTTACCATATTAATAGAGACCTTTTCTGTACAAGTGTGCTCGCACTGAGACTCACAGAGGAAAACACGGTCGACCCGCAAAGATTAATTGCGGTACTGGCGCTCTCATGAATAAACCGCATCTAGGCTGAGCAAGAAGAGGGGCTGCTGAGCGACACCCAAATACTCGCAGATGTTACATCTGTGAAAAAACCAACCTTTTAAGCCCTTCATACCACCATCTACCCATTTATATATACATGAAGTGTTGGGCTCCTACGCGGAGTCAGGGACCTGCAGACCCCTCACTAGACAATGGTGAGACTCCGTTGACGTAGTGCGGCGTCCTGTAGCGAACTGGGGTCCGTTCCTCCTCGAGAAGCTCGATAGCAAGTTCTAAAAGTATTGACTCTCTCTAAAGGCCGTGGGGCTTTCAGTTCACTTTCGTCTATTGTTTGACTAATCTTTTTGGAAAATGTGAAGACCTAAGCCCTGACATGAACAAGGCTGCCCCAAAAATTTGCGTATCTGTCAAAAAGTGTATAAAAAAGCGGCTTTGTCTGCCGCATGCGGGTACCATATCCGTGGTCCTTGCGATGGGTAGACATTAAAGGTTGTTTATACCTCCTTACAAAGACTGAGATATTCGCCAACATTAGCCTCGGTTCAATTAGCCAAGCCTCCAGCAGCCCTTAGGGGTAGCTTTAATAAATCCTAAACTATTTTCTTTGAATATTTCCACTAACTCCTAAGTGGATTCCTTCCTTCTAAGACGGGACTGTTTTCCTCCCTCCGCGTCGGGAATCGCTTCCTCGTCGCACAAGTGTTTGTGTTGTGTTTGGGGCAATATTGTAACAAGCGCTCTCTTATAAGGCCGTACTTCCTAATCAGATAGAGGAATTTGTCAGCGCCAAAGGCACACTTTCAAAATTGACAAACGGCTTATTCTAGCGCATACACTCGAACACTGCTCGCAAGTATTTTTTATAGATCCTTAGATTCGATTCCCTGCGCGCTTCACGACAATGGACAAAGGCAATGATAGATGTCACTTTCGGCAAGCAGGTGACTCATACCAAGACCTCCCTTTTTCACCCTACCCCTTTCGTTGGAGCGATCAGTGTCGCGGCAAATGCGGGTACAACTTCCGTGCCGCGAGGGCCGCCGGATGTGAAGGCTTTATGAGCATGTCAATGGAGACTGGTTATGCTGACAAGCGATTTAGTGTCCGCCGAGCAGCTTCGTTAGATTGCAGATGCTTCATCTTAAAGTCGACGCTTCCTTATCGTTCTAAGTAGTGACGGAGTCACAGAGATCTTATATGGCAGGCTTGAATGTTGTGCAGAATTCCATGTCTCTTCAAGATCAACAGGATCGCCTTTATAATCAGTATTTGCAGATTAAACACGGTTCAAAACAATTCGGCACAAGGACCGGTATTGTCTCGGTGAAGGCTGACAAACGAGAGGATGAGGTAGGTACAGTTGTGAAAGGTGAGTTCGACTTTTACAACAACGCTGTGTCTCTGATCCTGCTTCAAAATTGTTTCATTTACTCACTACTATAATAATTCTCTCAATTAATTCTCTTAGATTACTGTTAATATCATGAATTAATTCAGTCAGACGCCTATTTTATGCGAAACCGAAGCGGCTATCGGATGCAGCTTATGAGCACCGATCTTGAGAGACTTCAGTCCACAGCCTTGTAGTGAATGGCGCGCACTCTTTCCGCATCAGATGGCAAAGCTTGCAGACTCAAAACGTATACGTTTCTAACCAGTATAAACGTAATCTTTGTATCGATCTTAAATACGCATTTATGCTTCCCAGCACAACAAATACAATTCCATCTTCAATACGAAGAACTTCTCCAATATCATCGTCTTCGACTTTACCAAAGTTTTCTTCGATCAAAAAAGCCAAGAAAAAAAATTCGAACAGAGTCCCTCCTTTCATAATAGATGAGAAGGTAAGATCAATATTGGTAAAGCTGCTCGCTACCAACTGATATTTCATCCATCAGGGATCATCACTTCCTCAATTTTCATCTGCCACGTTTGAAAATGAGAATACAATCAGACTACCTGATTCAGGGAAGGTAAATACCCATTGATAACGAGTAAAAGAATGAATTTACAAGTTTTGATTTATTCTCAGGAGCTAGAGGTGCTGAAGTGTATTCTCCTACGCGAAGGCTACCTGCAACGATTGCGTAGCGCAAGCACTGTCGGTCATGTCGGCGGTATTCACCTTGCTGATACACTTAATTTACTGGATTTACTTCGTACAGCAACTTTAGAGGCAGTTGAAGCGATCGTGGTATGGCGACATGCTAAACAAAAGGGTGAGCGAAATGGTAATCTCCAATCGGTATCCGAGCCGGAGCAGTACAAGTGGAATGGGATCAATTATTTACTTAAGCTTGCATCAGATTTGGAATTTCTGAATAAGCACACAGGGTTGACAGAGTCACTAGGATTCACTTTACACCGAAACCCATTCATACTTGCCTTGAATCTTGATCGTCGAGCAGAAATGCTACAAAATGTCCAGTCGGAAGATCAGATTGATAGTGAAAGTACTCGGTATTTAGATGGGGAAAAGTATTCTCGATCCATTTCAGACAAGTATTCCAATGAAAAGTCTGTGAATGATGCTCAAGCTGTGATCCAAAAGTTGCAAAAGAAAAAAATCACCATCAACCCACACGAAAACCGACTGTTGAATGATCAAGAGCGAATTTTAAAGTCGCCATCAAAAGCAGATGCTGTTTCAGTCAAGTCTCGGGCACTGCAACTGACTGTAAATGCCAAACATAATTTCACTTCACCTCCTTTGATTAGTATAGTGGAACAAGCACGATATAATGAAGCCGAGCGTGTAATTTTAGACGAAGAAGCGCTTTTTGGACGATACACTCGAGATATTCACAATCGAGCTGTCCCTGAAGATGAAGCCATTCGTCGATTTGATATGATCAAATGGTCGTGCAACGCATACAATGTGCCAACCACTTTACCATCATTGCACGGTGCCGAAGATATCGATACCAACGATTTACGTTCTGAAAACACGTTAATTTCGTCTAAACCCCTTGCAAAAAAACGTCCCGGGATGCTAGGACCCTGTTCAAAACCTAATTGGCGGACATTTAATACACTTCCTCCACCTAGACGACGAGCGCGAGGTGCTCAATTTGAACAAGTTTTGACTGCGGAAAAAGTAGCAAATGTGCAACTACAGGTACTTATAGACACATTGAAAGAGGAAATGGAGCGCAAAGCGATGGATATAGCGTATTTTGAGAGTTGCACAGAGCTGCAAGATTTTAAAGAAGGATTGCTAGAATTCATTCAGCAATCTCAGCGGGAGTTGCAGCTTTTGCGTGAAGAGATTGCAGAGAAGGTGTGTTTGTGTGAGAAAAAGGTTGTCGGTATACAGAAGAAGGAAGAGTTGCTGTTGACGTTCAAGGAGCAACAAAAGACATGCAAGGATAACTCGGTAAGTCAGCCACTTGTCTTTAACAACGTTTGCCTTGATTTTGTACAATGACATCACAATATCTGGGCAGCATGCAAAAAGGATTGACGCGTTAGTCCCTGATTTGAATCAAGATCAGAACCGACCCCAGGCTGCTAAACAGCGCCAAATCAACCATGCAGAGCCTTTAATACAACACTTTTGTGCGACGCAATTTCAGAAACTTGCTCGCGGCATGTTGACCCGAGCGAGACATAAAAACACAAAGGCCAGACTAACCGTTGCAAGCGCTTTGATTCAGGCGGGCGTCCGTGGGTTTCTTGCGCGGCGAAGTGTCGCCAAATTGTACTGGCAAAGGACAGCATCCATTCACATTCAGCGTGTTGCTCGGGGCTGGCTTGCTCGACAGCTTGTACGAGCAAATCAGACGCAAAAATATCAAAGATATTATGCGATTCGGATTCAGAAATGGGTAAGAGGTCACTTTGGACGGATTCGAATGGCAAAGATTCGCGAGTTGGTGAACTGGCGGTTGCAGCTTGCTCTTGCAAGTCGATCCATCGACGCAGAAGAGCTCCAGGAGTTGGCACGAGCTTGTCAATCAATGGTTTCTTTGCCTGGAAGCTTGACTCAAAGTACGAAAACGCGAGACAAACCACTCCCGACAATTCTCCTTGGTCTTGTACGCTTGTTGATACTTTTTACAAGTGATTCGGATGGTGAGTGGGATGTTTCCAGCGTTTGTTGGCATCAAGCTGCTTGGTTCTTACGATGCAGTACCGGACTTTTACGTCGCATGCAGAACGTCGCTGATGCCGCCGCTGGAGCCGCACGAGCTTATAAGTCACCATCAGGAAGATTTGAAGCTGCTGGTGCTGCGACCCCCACGCCGTACCTACGAGAGTCTACTCTGGGTGCAGCATTGCTCGATGTGTATTTAAAAGATCCAGATTTTCAAGTCGAAACTTTTGAGAGAATTTCACGCGGTTCGCGAGCTGCTGTGATGATTTTTCAGTGGACAAAGGCTTTTAATGCGATTGTGCGACTCCAACATCTTGTCGAACGCAGCATAATGTCTTTGGATCCGTTTTTAGTCATTGAACGCACCTTGAGCAAACGTGAAGCTCAACAGGAAATGAAAGAGCGACGCGAGGCCAATTTTAGTGGTCAAATGGTCACTCGACGTTTTGTTCCTTTAGAGTTGACCCACGCTCGTGGGTATCCATTCCATCGAAGTCGTCCTTTGTTGCTCGTCGTGGCAACTGATATTCCTCTGAAAGCTCGGAAAAATATCCTCGAGAAACTCCAAGTGTGGTTGCCCGGCCTCTTTGTCACCATAAAGCGCCCTCTGGCAACTGCAAGTGAGAATTCAAGCTTCCCAAATTCTATTTTGATGTTTGATTTCAAAGCAATCAAGGATGCATTAGCGCTTGGACAAAGTGTGATCCTTGAAGGTGATCTGGGTCTTTTGGACGTGACCCAACGTTGTTTTTGTAATTCATTCGCCAGTGTCAAGAATGGATTGCAGCCGCTTCCAATGTGTATTCTTGTAAGACATCAACGCACGAGATACAGAAATTTTAATGAGGCGAAACAAGGCAACGACATGAAAGAGGAAAAACAGCGAGAGGAGACAAAGTGTCAAACGCTAGATGCGGATTTAAAGGTGGCTCTTGATCGAACAACGAGACTGCGGATGGAGTTAGAGAACGATACGATCACTCGTGAGATGATTGAGCAGGCAAAGTGCGAGTTGGGTGAAATCTCCTCAATTTCAGCAATTATGATCGTCATGAAAGCCGTGATCGTTCTACTGACACCTGAGAGTGCTTACAAGGCTTCGCTAAAAAGTGATTTTGCAGATGATATGGTAGAATGGCACCTTTACCGTCAGCTTTTAGCACAGCCAGCCTCGTTACGAGCCAAGTTACAGCAAGTGGATGTCACAATGATTCCATCTGCCAACTTGGTAGCAGTCGAGCAATGTATATGCCATTCACTTTGGCCTGACGCTGTCGTTGCGCGATCACAAGTTACTTATTGTCGTCTTCTGTATGCTCTCGCAGCTTGGGTCGAGTCGGCAACTCGAGTCGCCCGATTAATTTCAGCTAATGGAACAGGATCGTTAGCCCCTGAAATTACACGCTCTTATCCCATACCTGGTCTATTTGAGCGAGTAATCGTCTTTGACGATAGCCGACCAGATTCTAAACAGAGTGGAGCAGGTCAAGGAAAGGCAGCGATGGATCTTTTGGAAGCTGTGCTTTCTGATGTGCAAGTGTACCAGACAGCGCGTCATCTCGAACGCATTTGTGGCATTAAACGTCAGGTGAATCAAATCAAGGAAAGGAATCGTAGTGTGATAACGCTCTTTCATGAATGTCGACGTGTATTCGCTATTGCCTATTCTCCAAGAACGAGTCAGCGATGGATGACAGTGATCTCCGAAAATGATATCGACAAAATTTTGATGCCAATCGAAGGAAAGATTCGAACTAATTTACCGCCAACGTCCCATGCAGAGATGTATCTGAGGCTTACTCGCCTTTGTTTTTTTCAAAAACGTCAATTCGAATCTTTTTCAGATTCAAGCGAACATTCAGAACCGTTTGAATTAGTGCTGCGACCACATGCCTCTCGACTTTATCGACATGTGCTGCAATTTGGCGGGTTCTTCACAACCATAACAATTGCAGAGCTTTCGCGTGGACATGTAAAGGTTGACGCATTTGTACATGGTAATAGTTTGCAGGCACCTTCCACTCAATCCGTCATGTTGAGTTTGATAGTTGACCTTGAAAACATTCAAGGTCGAGTTTCAGGAGCTCAATCTCAAAACACGATCGTTCCTGCGCTGTACATACCTTCACTGATGCTAGATCGACTTCATCTATACAGCATCACACGTACTAACATGGTCTTTTCGGAGTGTCGACAGGAAATAAAGCCTTTGTTACGACTCGGATTTCGAACTTCTGAAAAATCTTATGGACGCGTACTTTTTCGTCGCGCAATACGACTCAGTGTCAATCGCCTGGAAAAGCGATGGATATTTACGCTCATCAAGCACCACGAGGATGGCGAATTTCGTGCTGCATTTTACGCTCCTCGATCATGCACACGTCACATTTTTCGAATTACATGTGATTGTGCGAAAGCAATACTATTTCTTTCAAAATTCGCAACGTCTTCCCAGCTTCACCACGATTTATCAGAGACATTCCGTCACTCAAAGCCTTTCTTAATGAAACATCAAGACTGTTCTGAAGACACTGACGATGTTGAGCATGAAATAACGGAAACGAGATTAGGAGACTTGTTTACCTCGGACCATCTACGGCGGTGCATCATTTCCAGATTCTCATGTGGGCTTCGTATTCAAGAAAATTTACATCAGAAATTACTTAGAAATCAAGTCATGCGCATGTATGTCCAAGTCGAACTTAGTTACGAAGGAGACACACGGAATGAAAGATACGTAAGAAAAGCAACTGCTCTTCTGTTTCGTATGTGGTTACCTGCATCTTGTCGTGAGCAATATCTGGTAGTTAGCAATAGCAAAATTGAAGCCACGGTAGGACTGTCTTGGAAGTCTCGTATTCAATCCAGCGGTAGAGAGCGACTAGAATTCTGTCAAAATTTTGTACGATGCTACTTTGAGTGGGATCCAAGCATTGAAAACGGATGTGTGGTGGCCAACTTACCGTATGCCATACTTAACGCGACTGAACTGAAAAAAGAAAGCACCAAAAAGCCCAGTAGGCATGACTCGACGTAGCAAATTGTAAGGCCGCAAGCACCGCAGAAGGATCATGATAGTGATTTCATAGCGGATAGTGAGACGTGTTGCTCTAGAAAGTTCTTTGTAAACCCACCAGGTCCACGTGTTGGTGATAGTTCCAAAGCAAATTTTAATTTTTCAACATTTCGACCCGACCAAGAATGAAACGATCAGTTATTACGTAGTGTGCTTACTAGGCGAGATACCACACGAAGCTTTTATCACCACCAATTTTGTTCGATGTTTGTCTCCCTTTAGTATAATGCTGACCATTCAGGTTCAGATCCTGTACTGTACTGATTGTCAATCTTGTTGTATTACTCATGTCCAGACACGCAGATCTTGAGCAATTTTGACGTTGACGTTTCGAAGCGAGCTTAGAGCATTTTGCTACAAGCGTCGACTCCTCAATCCATTGTCGCTGATATGACCTTAACAAAATGTGCTTAGGAATACTATGATGGTCAATTGACTTGACGCAAAGAGTCAAAATGAACGATATTTGTAAACCATTCGAGTTATCGGAAATTGATGGCGTATGCTTTTGCTGCAGCTTAATTTTGGTATAAATTTCGTTTTTAATCAGCAGTCACAGAGGACTGATTCCTTCTCTAATCCGTCAATTACACTGATCAGGCAAGCGGGATCACTTATGGCAACTAAGTCCAGAATGCAATGCCCTCAAGTAATGCTGAAACGTAGCTTTCTTCGATAAAAGTCATTTTCGTCAACAATCGACTGTCTCAGCACTCGTGGATATGGTAAAGGCGAACAGTCTCAGTTCTCAGTCTGGCATAGGATGGTTTAATGCCTTCTCCGCTTGATCGATGAGTGGCTTTGAGATAATGTACCTTTGAGATGTATTATACCGACACTTCAATGATCATTATGTTCACATGTTGAGCAGTTCCGTATATCGTTGAAGTGTGGACTTTATCGCGCTACATTCTCATAGCATTCAATCAACATTGTCAGAAAACAAGCAAAGAAAAAAATGCAGATTGGGTTTCGTTTTGTATGTCCAAAGCGACACTAAGGTCTGCAGTAAAAAAGAGTATTGACGGCTGCTCTTAAGACACTGCGATCTTTCGATATCGGGTTAGTTGATTGAAGCATCAGAAGAAACTCGATTTTATATCCGGTTATCGAGCACGTTCGAAATACCATCTAGACTCAGACGGCACTAGCCTGGGTAATCACCCGCTGACTTGAGCCGTGTGGAAGATTACACGTGTGAAACGGCACCAGCTTTTAGATGGGAAGGAATTGAGAGCCAAGGGCCAAGATAATCTTTGAGCTTGGCCTCTGGTTTGAAAGACAATGATGACAATATTGTCTGTAGTGACATTAGTGGCATATGCAGCGGGGCTGCCGTAGCTTAGCGCTTGAGGAAGCGTAAGTTAGGTCACCGACCTTTCGTTCTATACTTAGAACAAGTACGAGTTTAGCAGTTCGCAATCCGCTTACTCCAAGAGTAATTATTGCCTTAACCCAAGGCTATTTACTCTTCCGTTCAAAATCCAAGACTGATTCATATTTATTTTTATCTGCGGCAAAATCGCCTAATTTTAAATGTATAGATTTTCTAAAATATATACAGTAAAATCTAAATACGTGCATAGCTACTGGCTACCTAGCCATATACCGTATTCTTGTTTGGGTGCAGTCACACCATGCCCATCTCGTGTGATACACACACCTGTTACAAGGGTACGTATAACCCCGTTACACTTCCCCCCATTAAGATTGAGAGCATTTACAGTTTCAAACGAATATTGCCACAACGAGGCTCGCGTGCCCGCTAGACACTGCAACTTGGTTCGTTGGAATAAAACGTCTTCCGTGCTCAATTAGCCCTGTGTCAAAGACACTGAAGTCATCAAGTCTCGCTGGTTTGGGCAGCGAACGCGGGCAGAGCCCAACTTCGTCTCCCGCACGCGGTGCAATGTCGGACAGTGCGTTCGCGGCATCGATGGATGTAAATCCTAAGCTCGATGAGCCCGGGCGTCGCGCTCCGCGCACGCTATTAGTGACGAGTGACCTCGTTTAGGATGTGGAGGTGGTCGACTACGAGTCTGAAACTCCTTTTTTCCGCATGGGATGACGAGGAAGGCGAGCCACGCCAGTGGTGTGAGTTGAGCCCTG
>NW_020187129.1:193993-195785 GCF_900000015.1 Plasmopara halstedii | reverse complement strand
CACACCACAGCTCCCTTGGGAGAGTGACGGGTCACTCTCATGTAACCCCGTTACACACGATGCTCTTCTGCTCAGTTTGTAGCATGGCCGAGTGAGTTTAAGCAGGCTTCGGTGTATCTTTGGCCTATTGGATGCATACATTAATACCGAAAGCGAATAAAGAAACCATTTGTTGTTCACAAGGCTAAAAGATCGCTAATTCAGAGTTGTGATGCATTGCCCTTAGTGACGTGTCCATAAGCACCATTTAATGCACAGTAGGTCACGCATACTGGTCAATATCTAGTCATTTCTTTTACTCTAAAAGCCACTGAGTATGTCTTTCGATGTGCTCAAAATGTAAAAAGACACGTTTCTTGTAAGTTATGTAATCAAATTCAGGCATCATTCACTCCCGAACTACCATGCGGTCGATTTTCATCGTGAAGTGCCATAAGGGGCTAGTCAGAAAATATCGTTATGGTTTACGCCAAACCACTAGTGCATAATAGATCTGATATGATACACAACGAACTTGACTTGTAATGTAGAAAAATCGCCATTCATATACATATCGTCTTCTTTGTTTTGAAAGTGTAGACACATGGAATGAATATGATAAGTGGGATGGTAATGACATCTTCTATAACAACGCCGAGATGTATCGCAAAATCTAAATAGTGCACTTGTCGTTCGATAGCAAGCGTTGCAAAAATGAAGTTGAAGAACAACAGTTGAGTATAGTATGGATGGTTGTTGGTCATGTAATCCAAGTATTCAAGTAATCCAGATATCTAGAATCCTTTCACACGGTCGTAAATCATCGGTGTTGCCCTCGTGTATGATTCGAGTTCAACACTCACCTCAAGTTGATGTCTTCTGCGACGATTGATTCACGCTAATATTATGATGTCGACACAAACTTTATTTATTATACTTTGCGAACGGCACGAAGCATGCTGATACCATTTTCTTCATCAGGTCTTGCACAAAATATGCATGAAGAAATAATATTCTCGGCTTCCAGTCCTGTCTTTCAGAATCTATGGCAAAGCTACACCAGTATCACAACGTTATGATTGCGTGGTGTATGAATATATCAAAAACGACAAAAGTGCAATCATCAAGATGGAAAATTTAATTATTGTGGGCAATATGTGAAGCTTCGAGTACCGCCACTAAGCCAGTTGATACAGAAATAAACAGTAAAAGTACTGACGGTAACACAAAGAGATAGATCATCTAATTGAAGATGCAGTGCATAAATCCTCATGCTTTATTCTGCACTAGGTTTGCGACCAACGATTACTAAAGCCGTTATTAACCTTCAAACACATTATAAACAAAGAAAAATATGAATGGCAAAGACTTTCTGTATTCTCTGAATCATGCTCTGTATAAAGCAATTGGCTCTTAGTTCGCAATTTGGATCGTATTCGTGCACGCAGCCGACATCTCAATCAGTTTTAACACGTTGGCGTAGCTAAACCCAACACTCGTCACCAGGTCAGCAGCAGGTTTTTCCTTTACCACATACAAAAAGTCGGCATGCGCATGAATAGTTTTATTTACCCACTCGCTTCCGCATATGTCTCCGGCTGCATTTATCTCCAGAATATACGAGTACGTCGCGCCAAAGTCTTCGTTCTGAGTTAGCGGTCGAAATTCATCAGTAGGAAACGGGGTGTTGTTCCAGAAAATGTTGGATACGACATAGATAATCTGCTTTGCCTGGTCGTTGAAAGGGTATTTGTCAGTGTTGAAAAATGTCTTCGCAGCTTCTTCGGGTGTCATCATCTTTTGTTCGTACACA
>NW_020187129.1:174538-193983 GCF_900000015.1 Plasmopara halstedii | reverse complement strand
GAGAGTTCCTAGAAGTGGTCTGCGACCACCAACTTTTAGCCGCTTTTGGTATGGTTGAACACTTAAAATCTCGTCTCTGTTGCGCCATCACTTTCGAAATGTGGCAGCATCAACACTTCACTCTTTCTTGCGAAAGTGAGGCGCCGCGCGACTCGGCACGCCACCACCTTGTTCGCCGATCCACTTGCTCGCCTCCTGCTTCTTTCCGAGCTCAATTGCTTGACGCATGGTTGATTTCAAAATAACGGCCCAATGCTAAGGTATTTACAGCTGCCTTTTATTTGAAGAGGTCTTTTAATCGAAGCGTTATTTTAATCGAAGCGGTCTTCTATCTCTAGAACATTGTCAAAAATTTGATGGGGGCTTGTAATAGTAGAAGGTCTTCTATTCGTAAAAATCCGTTAGTTCGTATCAGTAGATATAGAATTTATTGTGCTCATGCACATAGCATAGCAAACTCACAGTTAGTCATCAGAGAGGCTCTCGGTTTAGCTCTTGGTCACAGCGCTCGGACCCATCATCTGACTCTGAGACACAAAGCTTCCTCGGGGCGAAATGCACGGCAACCCCGTTGCATAATTGCACGACTCCCGAATCTATCAGGATTTTCCACGGCTTCACAAAGTCTGCCACGTTGTCATCATCGACTAGCAACTCTGAGCTTTGATGCTCAATTAAGAGATAAATTTACTGATCTCGACAACCACGAAATACAATGAAGCACAATTCTTTCCCAGTAGACGCAGGGCAGCCTAATAAAATTCAAAGATTCTCCGCAATGGATTCGTCTGCACCCGTGCCGATCCTTCGTACCTCTCATCCGGTGGCGTGGGGTGGGGGGCGTAAGGTGCAGATGATTTTGACCCCCATAGAGAACACAACTGCGAGTACCGCGGATTTGCTCCGAGAAAAAGGTTCTTTCCCACCATTCAGGCTGAGATCCACCGTCTCTGGGGCGCTCACAACGCTTACGGTCCCGGCATCTCATCCTAGCCTCATGACACGGAAGTTGTACCTTGCATTGACTGCAGCGTTCACCGCTCACAAAAACAGGTGAAGCGGAGGCCGAAAGCCTTCCAATCGAGAATCCTCCACCGAGATAGCCGTTGGAGATAGGCTGACGTCATTAAGCCGATGAGAATTCTCAATTCGTGGACATATATTGCCTGTTCCTGCCTTTCTTGAAGTATAAACAAAAATTATGCGCGCCCCAATCCGCTTAGTTAGACTATGCAAGCACTCGAGATTTCTGTTGGTTCAATTAGTTCGACGTGAGATTTCTCTTTGTCGAGGTTTTGCACATGATTGACTAATCTTGTCTGCGACTTTCTTAATTGGGTATCGTAAGCGCGATACAATGTGGTTTCAGGGTAAGTTCCATGGACATATCAATTTCCTTCATTTTTCTCATCAAGAGGAAGAAACTCTATTCGTTCCGGCTCTTGAAGGCTTGGACGCTCAGCATCAGTAGCCTTACGGTAAGTGTCCTATACAACTCTAAGCTCTTTAACTAATGTCATGAACTTTCAACTTCTCGAGTCAAATATTGCATTCCATTCAACTTCTGAAGAAGAAGTATCCAAGCCTTATCGCGCATACACCTTTGACGATACTCGCTATCGTTTAAACAAATTCACCTAGAGCTGTGAGAACCTTATATCTTTTCACATCTTTTGAGATGATGGTAAATTTATAGTAAGCTACGAGGAAAGACATAATGGAGTTGCAGTGCAGCTCTAGCATTGAAAATTTTCGTTGTCAAGTCCGCTATTAGTCTCCCGTACCGTACGGGTCCATACGCACCACCTGAGTGCCTGGCCGAGAGGCTCTAAAGTGCAGATACGTTGTTTTTTCTTTATGCTAGAGTGACATGTATATTCTATTTGGTCGAGCCTACGGTGGTTCTATATATGTTTTTTAGTATTATTATAACTAAGTTCATCAAATAGCTTAGCGCGAGAGATCTTTCCTTAATGATGTTGTATCATCCTCATTCAACCGAGCAATAATTAGTTCTTTACCACAGCATTTTCCATTGGAACTGCTTTGATAAAAGTCTAACAAGCGGTAATCTAATGTGTAAATTAAATGCACTTTGTTATTTCTCAACTACCAAATGTAAATCTCACTGAGATCACATTTATTTATCTTATCAGGAGACACTGCGCAATTGTTGACAGCTTAACAAGCTACCAATTTGTCTTATCGATACAGATACTATCACATCAAAAGTTATCTTCTTAACCTGCTTACTGAAGCTAAGAAATCTGTGGTCAACTTCCTGCATGCAGACACGGCGAGGCAGCCGAGGTGTTCTCTATTGTATACGATCACAGTATTTTCATGTGCAACGGGTTCTCCGTGCACCTTGCACATAGGAACATTTGATTTGAAAAGTCTGCGTTGACAGACACACAGAGCATGGGAATCGTACATTTTACTCAGGAGGATAAATAACAAAAAGCTTTTCTGTCGATACGAAATTTACTGTTTCGAACAAAACATATACTAACAATTGAATCTACTCACACAAATACTGTAAAGACACATTTTACTACATCCAATATTAAACTACATTTATTGCATGACGTGAGGTTCATAGCCCAAGTATCCACGGGACTCTATCTTCACATCTTTTAATTAGTACAAGCCATAACTTGTGGAGATATGTATTGGTGGATTTTTGCCGGCAACAGTGTCGCTTAGTGCGGCATGAAACATGTTGCTAACTAAGTTAAAACGTTTAAAATACCAGTACTTACCGGACACTATTTAAAGATTAAATTTAAAGTCTATATCAGTGGACCGCCAATACACTACCGGAACAGTTAGACTGGATAAAGACACCTGTGCATGTGGCGAGACTTTAGCTCATTTATATGTTGCTCATGCGTACATGAGAGCTTACTCATTTATACATTCTGATTCAGCTGTTATAGCTCTCATTCAACATCATGTCTTTTTATTGGGATGGTGGTTCGAGGAAGTGTCATGCGTTTCATAGAGACTGTGTTTGTACTCTCATCTCGAGATACTACCTCGATTGAATGTCGAATGAATCAGAGTAGTAATAGCAAGCTCGGAGCGAGAAAAAGTGGTTACAAATAAGCTACCAAATATTTCGGTAAAGAGTCATCTAAGCTCAGAAAATATGTATTGCTTCTATAAATTCTTAAATGCATAACATATCGCAACCGAGACACTTCCTGTACGTATCGCCTCACATTAATGCGCGACGTCACCATTCTGACATTTGATAGTATATAATTGGAGCGACAAGAAAGCTTACCTTTTTCATTTTGCATTTTTAGCAGATACCGTGCCTGATAGATTTACATGACAAAATAAATAATAACCTTAATATCTCTCACAGGAGATGTTGTGGTGATGACGCCGAGCAAAACTAGCATGATCTTTATAGATCACCTTGGAGCCGAACACATGTTACCTTCATCCGACACGAGTACTCGTAACAACGAGAAGCTCTTTCATGCTAGGTACTTTCTCTCTGCCGCTTAAAGTTGATGAGACGCAAACAGATCAATGCATGAATCTCCATTGGCATTCGCTTGGCTAGGACAAAGGCCGAAGCGACACAGACGATATCAAAAGACCGATCTGAAAAACATAAACGGGTGCTCATTAGGCCTTATTCTATAGCGCTATAGCCTTAAAGGCCGCTTTTTCTGTAGCACATCATCACAATTCATATCTTTGTAACAAGATAGGCAAGGAGCCATGTACTTTTACACTACTCTTGCAAAAATAGTTAGCCAAGCCATTCTCTCACCCCACTAGAACAGTGGCCGTTGCCAATTGTCGAATGTCTCAATACTTCAGAATCTGTCTGCAGAAGAAGCTATATTTAAAGTGAATTTTTTCGGCACCATAAGCTTAACTTCGTGTGTTGACAAACAACTTTTCTAAACGCATACGTTCTAGCACTTCTCTTAAGTGTTTGATGCAACCGTTCACATGCAATTTTTTGAGCTCTGCTTGTCTATGGATGGAATTTCCGTCGAATGAGGTTAAGCATAGGTACAATATGACCAAAACAGCAACGTTTCGTTTGTTTCCTACCGTCAAACGACGCTGTCGCTTTTGATAGTTTCGGGAGTATAAACTTCTACTATCTGAGCATCTTGCCTGGAGTACTCATTACAGCGCAATGTCTCTCATGATCACTTGATATAACTATTTAGTAGACCGGGAGCACTGGACGCGGATAGGCAACGTCTTTTGTAAAGGAAACAGCTTGCGCTAAAATAAGAACTTTTCTCTTAAAATCATGCCAATTTAGTACTTGCAGATATACTTTCTGGCATAGATGGTCGGCGCCAGCTGGCAAGGTTTACCAAACCCGCTTTATGACTCGCGCGGAAAGGGTGCCTATGCTGTCGCACTGTCCCCTGATGAAGCGCGGCGCGAAACTAAATCAATCTCATGTCGCACTCTCCAATACGCGAGTCATATACACGATGGGTCTCTCGTTACCTGGTCGTATTTTTCTCTTAACAAAGATCCGTACAGCACTCGAAAAACATTCTACCTCTTTCGCTCAATGCCCGATCAGAAGCTTTAGTGACGTAGTCATCTATGACAAATGATGAGCTCCACTTCTTCGCATTAAAATAAATCCTCAAGATCAATGATAATTTCTACCATACTTCTAGGCCATGAAAAAATCCCCTAGGACTACCCGAGTAATTCCATTCAAGAGTGAATGATTTTCTCGCCATCAATTCCTTATTACTCCATACGGCGAGCGCATCACACGATTGTGCTAATTTAGCAGTTTCGTTACATCGTGACATACTTAAATCTACCTATATAAGTTCTGGTCCTATGCCTTCTACTCGTGACTAATAGTCGCCTGCCTCAATTGGCTATTGCTCAGGAGATTACAGAACGATGCCACACAGAATCTTTCTCATGTCATCGAACCCCAAAGACCGCGACACACTTCCACCATTATACACCCAGTCATATCAAATATCTGGATCCCCAGCTTGAAGCTGTGATAAAAGATGCTGCTCATTTCTGTATCTGCAAACATGTGCTGATGAGACCGTAACACGTAATCGTTATCTTCTCATCACGAGGTTGCGGCTAACTTCCAACTTTGACTTCTATACTTAGCTCAAGGCACTTGGCCACATTGCTGCCAGTTTATCCGGTCAATTTCATGTTCATAGTCAAATCTATCGCAGCTTTATGCCTACCAAGAGCTTTTCGGCACTATAAAAGTACATGGTGAAAGCATTGCTAGAGCTTGAGCTCCACTTCGAAAGAAGTGCATGTCACCTAATGTTATCGATTTCCTATCGATTTCTAGGTAGGAGTGTTCAAGTCACACAATACCTTGAAGGATCTCGAATTCAGGCTACAGGTTTAGAACCAGGCAACATATCACACTGCAATGCCCTCAATTTTTGCAAAAAGGTTCAAACGAAATCGAAAGCTCTACACTTTACTCCAAAGATGAAAGGATATCGTGGCTGGACTCCGCATCTTCAAGTTCTCCACGTGAGCACTGTTTTCACGATAGCCGCGGTTCGTATCTCACTTGTGGATATTTTAGCATTTACCAAGACCAGGATTTTGTGTTAATCAGCGCCTTCATCTCAATTTAAACCCCACCTTTCTTCGACAGAGTCGCTTCCTTAGAAGGATTGGGCCCCATTGACATTATCACATATTGAGTACGATTAAACCTAAATTTCTGTTGCTCACGCCCTCTTGGTCTCAGTTGTACCCCACAATAATTCTTGGCTGACTCTGACGCATCTTACCAGAGTCTTGAAGAATAAATTTGCGATTTGCAATCAATGTAACTTTCTTAGCATTGTTGTTTAATCTAAGTAGATACGGAAGACTTCAATATCAGCCACATTTGCCCGGGACCCTCCTTTAAAGTTGGTAGCCTTATCGTCTCTCGTGATGAATCTCTGTAGCTCCCAGTTACTGAATTTGCCCCTCTTCCCCAAGGGTGTTATTTATAGAGAATTATTTTTGTTTGAACAAAGCTTTGATTTGTACACTTTACCGTATCCAGTAGTTAGACTATCGTTACTATTTTCAAGATTTGACGTGAGTCTAGCAACTCACGCGTATCTTTTGATTTCTCCTTTTCGTAGTCGAATGTAACGTGTGATTTTGTAAGATGTTGTTTCTTGCACACTCAAACGGAAGTGCAAGGCGTGTGTACGGTTATGTACAGCTCAAAACACTTTTTTGTGCTTGATGCATTGCAAAGTCGTTTCAAATGAAGCTTGAACGGATGATGTTCCTCGCTGCGTCCAACTGTGCGGGTGTTCACGCAACTCCAGGATTTAAAGCTTTTTTGTGTGGGAAACACAGTACCCTCCTTGCACGCTATAAGGAGTGATAGTTCTTATGATGTCGATTCATGTAGAATTAGAGCGCGATGAATACACACGAAACAATAGGCACATACTTAGCTAGGCTATAGGCTTGTTAATTTTGGTTAATCTTTTAAAGAGTTTATAATCAAATGTACAACAAAAACGATCAGTGACTTGTGCAGTAGACATACTTCACCAGTAAACTTGGATAAAAATGATACACTCATGTAAGATGCATTTTCTCTACTTGAACTTCAGTAAATCCCCGAAGCCAAATCCTCTTCTCTCGATTGACTTATACAGAAATACATCGTCATTTTGCTGTAGTCAATCTAACGGACAATTCGGAAATCACAATACCCTCCGTGTGGGTCAAACACGATTCATTGACTTTCTGACCTTGGATGACTCGGCACATATTGTTAGCATGACTTGAGTTGGTCGCGATAGTACACTTTGTGGTCCCAGAGCCGGATGCGGCGATGGACTTTTTGATTGCAATAACTGTGAGAATGCGTTCCTGAGACATTCTCGGGAGATCTTCATCTGAACGTCGGTGGTCGCACAACCAGCATTCAACACGTAGGACATTTCAGAGCGAGGTGATGATAACCTTTTCTGGACGAGAGAAGATGAGATAGCCATGTATTCAGTCACATTATTGCTGGCGCATCGTAATGCTCTAGCAGTGTCCAATTATGGAAGGCGCGCGCGAGAATGGACCCGTTGGCACGCAAAACTAGGTTCGCAGCAAACGCTGCACACATCAGGATACCCAGTATTTGAGGTGTTTTACGGGTATAGAGACGTCTTTCTATTTTGCATCAAGAAGTCTGACCGATTTGAGTAGTTTAGAATCGTCATGTGATGCAGACGCGTACTGACGCGTAGTGTGCGCTCAAATTTTCAGGTTTACGCTTCAAGCGATGAGAAACAAGTGGGCTCACGTGCAACACCCTACTTACAAAGAAATACACTATAGGTGGGCATTGACGATGCCGAATACTGATACAATATATGTGCGTCTTGCGACGAGAATCAAAGATGTTGTTGAACCTTCCGATCGAATTGGACGATTTTGCCAGCGTGATATGCTGCATTGTCCTGAATTTGAATTCGAGATATATCACTCCCTACATATGGCGTGGATTGAGTGCAGGAGCCATGATTCGACTATTTTATGAAGCTAGGCGCCCCCACTTCTCTCCTGGTGGAACGGGTTTCCACGTGCCCTAGCAGGAAGGGTGTGGATCACACAAGATGGTGTGATCATGCAGTTTGTGAGTAACACAAGATGTGTAACCACACAATGGTGTGTATATACTTAAACAAAAAGTCGGTACGTGGCTGGAACAGCCAGTAGCTTTACACTTGATAAGTTTGAATATATATAGGCAGGAAAACCTACTGAAGCGTTAGTTAGCCTTAAGTTAAGGTTGTAATTACTTTTGGAGTAAGTGGATTGCGATCCGCTTCAATCGTACTGGTTCTAAGTATAGAACGAAAATCACCGACCTTAACCAAGCTTCCTTCAAGCGAAAGAGCTACAGCAGCCCAGCTACACCTGACGTATTCTCGAAATTTCATGAATTTACTTCTGCCAGGAAGAAGAAGCGCTTTTGGCACGGGCATGAATTGACGATTGCTTCTGTGTAGACTGTGACTGACTAATTTGACAGCAATTGTATCGCTAAGATTTTGGGGCATAGCTGGGACGACAATAGTGGCAGTAAACCTCGGTGTCAGGATGATTTAGAAAGTATTGATCATTCCTAACAGTCTCCGTATTGTATCTCTGCTGAGACTTAATATAGAGACTGCATATCGTTGTTCCTGGTGTGTACGGCAGAGTATATATATATATTGAGATTAACATACATTTAGAATTAAGTAAGGGCTATAACACTGAATACCAATACAACTATATGCAGGCTGACAGCAGGCGTACCCGGAGCATGCAAAGGTGTTTTTGTCTTCATAATGGATACTTAAGAGCTTTGCAGGAAAGTTTGGTATTTATTTTACTGATATACGATACACATTACATTAATTACAGCTCATTGACTTAATTAGTGTGAGCTCAATGTGGTACGGTGGACAGGGCCCTACGGTAGTATGGACAAAGTCACTGCGACTTGAAAAATCCCCATGTAGATGTAATTGTTACCGCCTACTGTCGATCGATCCTGACTTTAATCCATGTTCACGCGGCTTCTCCGCTGACTCCGTCCAATAAAAAACCTTTTTGCAGGCTTTTGTGAAGTAGTCACAAGAAAACTTCCTTCCTTCGTTACTGAAGTCCATTTTTATTTTCAGGATGCCCCCCATTTACTAATACCGTCCCACCCGAGCGTGACTTTGATATAGATGCGATCGACTTCTCCGCTGAAGTCGTTTGACCAAAAACAAGCTTGCAAACTTCTGTGAAGTGGTCTCGACAGCTGCTGTCTCTTTCGTCACGGAGTTCCTGACGAATCTACCCCATGCCACCTGAGAGCAAATTCTTCCAGTTAATGATAATAGCATGACGACACTGACGGAGAATTTTTGATGCCAATGGTTCAAATGAAGCAGGAGCATGAGCAGGAGCAGACACAGAAACAAGGGTAGGAACATAAGCAGCAGCTACAGGAGATTCATTTCTGCTGGACTGGCGCAGCAAGTGGAGGTGGATACTCTGTTCTCCGAAAATTCCACGCCTGATCACCAAAACTCTCTCTTCGCCAAATCCTTCCCATAGTATGCTGCTCACCACCACTGCCTGCGCTAGTAATTGTTCCATCACTCGTCTACACACGATTAACTATTGTTGGCCAAGAAAAGCGTCATCTAAATAGCATTGAGAGTAAATGCAAAGACCACGTCAAAGATGACAGAGAGTCTCGGTCCAAATCGAAGAATGTGAGTCGGATACATTACTAATCTTCCTTCATCAATTCGACGGAATGTTAATTTGTTGCTAAAACTCGAAGTAGAAAAGTCAATTATATTGCTATGTCTTCGTCCTGACAATGTCATGCAGTGATATGACCATTCAATATATCAGCCATTTCAGAAGACAAAGCTAGAGGAAATACGTGTTTAGATGAATAAGTTAATCGTATTAGCTCCATAAATGACATTACGCACTCACGAAAGGCCACTCAAATTTGCTGCAAGATGAAACTTGGCCAAAAATTTCATTCGATGGGATAAGGTCAGATGTGGTCTATCGTATGTGAGTATTAAAAACGACTTGATGCTTGATATTTTTGCCGATCAATACTGTTGACCCTATATGGAGTCGAAAGTTTACTGCGGGATTCGTGGCAAGAAAGGACTTTGACTTGTCTTTTTCTAATATTCAGAGTAATGTGGTATCTTTGTATAAGAAACGCAAGAATTCTCATGAAGTACGTGGAGTGCGTGAAAAGTTTACTCTGGGTTGAGTTGTAACAGCTGAATGGTCAATGCCAACGTTTTAAAGCCGCATCATTCGATCTTCGCATGCTGCATAATTACTGCAGAAAGATCATTTGACTTGTAAGCTGTGCACGTTTATTGAGCACTACAAATGAACCAAGCTTTGACAGTGTAATTCAAAGAAAGTGTATTACTATTTCTTACGAGTGTGTTGGTTTACACATTTGAAGTCACATATAAACCAATCTTGCGACTGCAATCATATTCTTACCTCAGGAAGTTGTGGAGTATCCAGAATATGATTGTTATAAAGAGCTTCGTAGTATTCACCGGCGACGGCTTGGGCAAATTCATCTCTGGCATACACTCCCCAATCACTAATCTCAGGGTCAACCATTATTTTATTATAAACATCGCCAGGATGTTGCTTGTTGTTGAACCATTCTTGATATTGTGCTTGTTGAAAATAAAGGGCCCACTCTTTATCTTTATCTGACACATTTCAGACACTCGCGCTTCTCTTAGCATTTTCGCCACTTTTGCGGAACCGAAAGCTTCTTTAAGCGTATCAAGCAGCGTCACCGTATGTGCTCCATCGGGATAACGTTTGTAGAATT
The DNA here is from genome assembly GCF_900000015.1 of Plasmopara halstedii. Taxonomy (NCBI): domain Eukaryota; phylum Oomycota; class Peronosporomycetes; order Peronosporales; family Peronosporaceae; genus Plasmopara; species Plasmopara halstedii. The sequence continues at coordinate 183,599 of NW_020187129.1, read as the reverse complement.
TAATGTGGTAGTCAATCCATACTCGAGGAGAAAATTTCTCAAACCCACGATAGAGAAAACTATCGGAAGTGGGGATCACCATTTTCACAACTGCGACCGGATTCTTTCTCTCGTTCAGCCACTTCGAAGATAGAGCCTTCAAGTACTTTTGCCCTTTGTCATTTTGATTGTTCGGAAGGGTCAAAATCCCAACTAGTTTGGTCTCTCCATAGATCGTGATGAGATGTTCCAGTTCAGCAAGTATATATGTCTCTTCAGGTCTATCTCCATTCTGAAGGCGTATACACTTCACCCACTCAAAAAACTGTTCGCTAAACAAATGGCGATAATCGACCTTCGCAAAAATGTTCCTTGTTATCGTATCAAAAAGCTGCGGCTCATATTTGAGCAGTGCAGCAGCGAGCAAAGTTGTATGAGGATCCTGGAGCGCATTTCGAAATATAAATTCCAGATTTTCGGGGGGAAATATAGTCTTCATACCATGAAGAAGTATTTCGTGTCGTCTCGACCAGTCCTTCACGTCTCGACGGCAAATCAAGTAGGCCCATTTTCGCCACGACAGAGTCGCCAGGAGGTTTGGTGGCCCAAATTTCAACCCGACTGCTTTAGCAAAATCTTTGCTTTGCAGATAAGGTAAGACTGAGTCCTTGATGCGGTATAAATCAAGATCATCCGAGGTTTGTTCGCTTACAAAACGGAAGTGATCGAGTGTAAATGTTCTGAATTCTTCGTCAGTGCTTTGAGATCCAGATGAATTCACTGTCTGTGACGTGGTTGACGTGAGATTTGTTCTTGCCAAAGCACTGGTAGCGAGAAGACTTGCCAGCAGAATAGTGCGTAAGTAGCGAAAATGCATGAGAGTAGTTGGATGAAATTGCGAAAGTGAGTTGATTAGATACCTGATGCGTGGTATGGTGATGAATAAAAGTGTCAACGAGCTCAGCTGCAGGTTATTGTAAATATGCCAATGAAGTCGTAAGGAAATGCAACTTGTTGTTTATGAACACCTTACGCATGCGTAAATTATGGAATATTACACTATCGAACAATTAAAAGAAGGTACAAATTTCACTCTTATGTGCTTGTAAATATTCAGAGATGCTACTGATGAAGATGATAAGATCGTTGGAAAGGAAAGTAGAGGGATGTGGTATAAATTGGCTGGTTGGTCTCACGTCAAGCAAGGATATGATAATATTTATCAGGTTGGGAAAAAACCTAAATACACATCACTTTTGGAAGTTATTTCTTTTGAGGGTCTCGGTCTTGTTCCTAGGTGGACGAACTAAAACAACGACTGAGCATTGTATAAGTGGATTGTTCGAGTCGAAATTTCTGCCGTTTAAGGTACATGACAGCCTCATTGCACTTAGTGGTATGGTTGGTCAGTCCTACGACCTAGTCGTGCAAGGATTGTATCCTCTGTAAGGTAGATCACGAGATGTTTTCCCAGAACAACTTCAAAAGATTAGTAGTATCTATCGCTGGTTTTGATGGGGTCAGTAAAACCGCGTCTCAAGGGCCTTATGCGGTAATTGTTCACCTGGAGGTTTTTACTAGCACTGAATATCAGCTGGTGCGACACTTTAAGGAACGTCCCAATGGGACAAAGGGCATCTATATTGGTAGCTCTTTGATGGAATACATGAAAGAAGTCTGTCACTCTAGGTTAGGGAACTTGAGAAATCCAGGAATTCTGCTATGCTTCAGAGGGAGTGCAGCGGGGCTGCCGTAGCTCTTTGCTTAGAGCAAGCTTACTAATGTTACCGACCTTACGTTCTATACTAGACCAGTATGAGTGTAGCGGGTCATAATCCGCTACCTCCAATAGAACCCAAAACCTTGACCCAATGAAAATACACTATTCCGTTTGGCTCCGCACTATATTTCATTTGTTGCATTTGCGACAGAGCCTATATCTAAATCTATTAAATAAATAGTATAACCTCATGAATATGCATAACTTCAGGCAGTTCGGCGACGTAGTGGCTTCTACTTTCGGTGTAGCCTTACCATTGTGTCATTACACCGTCTTGTGTAATCCTCACCTTTATACATTCGCACCATCTTGTGTGACCCACCCTTATACACCAGGGAACGTGTAATACCGTTACACTCTCGCCAACAAAATTGTGAAAGCCCATAACGTTTGCCTCGTACGAGGCTCGGTGTCTAAGATACCGTTACGCCCCAAGAACCTTACTAACGCATTCAGTGCTCAATGCACCCTGTGTCCTTGAAGCGAAAAACACCCAGCCTAGGTGATTTCAAGAGCGTCCGCGGGCGGAGCCCATTTCGTTTCCTGAACGCGGTGCAACCAAGGGCAGCACGTCCCCGGTTTCACGGGAAGCATATCCTAAGTTCACGACAACCGGGCGCCAGATTTCCTTGTGGGGGATTCGGAGATATTCGACTAGTACTCGTTTCTAGGATGGAAAAGATGTGGTGAGGTGCGCCAACGGCGCGACGTGAGCCCTAATCGAACCTTACGGAAACCGTGCCCGTTCCCGACCTCTCGACTTCCAGAGAAAGTGATATTATTCCCTATCGCCTCGACGAGACAGGAGCAGAAGTTGGAGCTGCTCACAGGGCGGCATTCAAACACTTGCATCTACGGTCGTTCTTAGATTTTCGTGTGAAATACGGCTTTCGCTCGCGGATCCTGCCACTGAAGCGAAAGACACGATCACCCGATCATTAAGCGTCTTCGAAGTCGGGCCCCGGCCACATCACAAGTGAGCTTGAACAACGTAAAGCTGTCCGAGCTCGCTTCTTGGTACTTCAAGAATTTCCAATGGATAGGTACCGCGCTCGAGCTCGCGCAGAATGCACTCCTGTACCCGCAATGCAGACGATTTCTGAGGTGCTCCCCCCTGACGAAACCACTGCAGATAAAATAGAGAACTTTAAGAGAGCCCGAAAACTTTCCTCGCTGTCTAACTTACAGCGGAGCTACAAGGAAGTGGAAATGCGCGTTGAACGCATCTTCGATTTCGAATTCGCCAAACTGCAGGCGCAACGCCGACTTCCTACGTATTGTCGTCCTGCGACATATGAAGAATCCATCACGCTCCCGGGAATTCTGGGGTTTCTCGCACCTGTGAGTCTACAACCACAGCAGCTCAGGGCTCTGGCTTGAAATCATCTCATGGCCCTTCAGCTCCCCGTGTTCTTCCGAGAAGCGGGGCGTACTACGACGCGGAGCGTTATGCCTCCTCTGATCATAAGCGTCCATGACGTCTGGGCAGTCCTGCCGAAGTGGCACCTCAGACTCCCTCGCGTTCTTGGAGTTGGGTATCCCCGCCACTTCACCAGCTATTGAATTTCACCCAGGCGATGGTATCGACCCACAAAACGTTTCACGTGGAAGTGGGCGAAACCGTTATTGTCGAGAAGAGTCGACGGCGGACGATGACGACTCGGTCGATCGCCGTCTAGTGACTTGAGATGCTCTCTGAGCTATTCAGAGAGAACGCTTTTGTCATTGGCACTCCGCCAAGCATCTTGCCAAGTTTGATTACTGCTGTGCGGAAACCTTCGGGTGCTCAGAGCACTTTGTGCACCGACCGCCTCACGTTGAGGAATATCGCGCTTTGTCGGAGCGGCACATAGCCGGCGAGCGACGAATGCATCACTCGTGTGACGGTGGAGCGCCTGATGCTGTTGGAAACTGGAATACTTGCACTTCGTGCTCAAAAACCAGTTGCTGGTTCAGCTTTTGGGTGGTCGAGCACCTTTGGGCGCCACATCGGCGACAAAGTTTTCGCGTGCACTTGCGCCGATTCCCGGTCCGGCATAAGCAATCCTTCATAAAACACCGGGTTTGTTCGCATCCTTCCGGGAAGGTTTGGAGTAGACGCAAGGCCTCTCTTGGCCACGACATTGGATAATCCTTGGACGAAGCCTTTCTTAAAGACGGTAGAAACCGCACGTAAGGTAAGTTTTCAGCATTTGAAAAGCAAGAACCCCGACCTCAAAGTACTCACCTTTTCTTCTGCGTCTTCTGTCTGTACGTCCTGGCTTTCAGCCATTGCATCGCAAACTTGTCGTAAGACACTCAGTCTGTTCGACAGGAAGTCATCGACTTCTTTACGGCGGTGAGGGGGCTGATATCAGCTAGCCGCTGGGCTATTTCTCTCCCACCGCGCTATGAACCATGGGCTGGCGACTTCAGCAAGACGCGGGGATTAATAAGCCCGTTCAAGTAGAACGGCGTGTAGCCGGTAGACGCATGCACTGCATTGTTCAGAGCAAACTCTACGAATGGCAACATGGCGCTCCAGCGCTTCGGCGTCTCAGTGCAGACGCTGCGAAGAACTTTTCATGAACGCGATTCAAGTGCTCATTCTAACCATCGGTTTGTGGATGGCCCGCTGTTAACATAATCAACTTGGTCTCCAGCACCTTGAAGATTGTAAACCAAAACTTCCCAGTGAAGTGTGGGTCGCTATAGAGACAATTGACTCCAGTAGCCATAATGCAGTGTATTCATCTACCGGCTACACGCCGTTCTACTTGAACGAGCTTAGTAATCCTCACGTTCCGCTGACGCCGCCATCCTATGGCCCAGGGCTTGGGTGAGGGAGGAATACCTCATGGCTAGCTGTTGAAAGCGTTCCCAGTGTCCGTTAAGATTAATGACTCTCTGTATACCAGACTGAGTGTCCTACTCCTACGACACATTCACGATGCGATGGCTGATACCCAAGACGTGCAGAAAAAATATGCAAACAATAGAAGCATAAGAAATGTTGAAAACTTGAAGATCGGAGACCTGATTTTATTAAATGCTCAAACCTCCCTACAAATGCAGTATCTGCTGGCTTTAAGACGAAGCTCCATCCAAGGTTTATCGGACCTTTTAAAGTCGTGACCAAGCGAGGCCTTTTGTATACCCCAAACCTTCCGAGAAGGATGCGCACCCACTCGGTGTTTTATGTGCGCTTGCTTAAGCCGCGCCGGGATCCAGCGCAAGTGAACGCGGAAGCGCTGTTGCTGGGGCGGCGGTTAATGGCGTCCGGACACCTACAAGCTCAACCAGCGACTTGTTTTTGAGCACGGAGTGCAACGATTCTCGTTTCTAACGGCGTCAGGCGCCCCACCGTTGCACAAAGTGACGCATTCGTCTGCTTGACGACTAGGAGCCGCTCCGACAGAGTGCGATATTCCTCAACGTGATGCAGTCGATGTATAAAGTGCTCCAAGCATTCGAGGCCTTTCGCACAGCGGTATGCAACTTTGACAAGATGCGCAGCAGAGAGCCGATGACGACTGATTTTGTCTTCAAGTGCTCGAAGAGCAGCGCAAGTCACCGGATGGTGATCGACCGAGTCGTCATCGTCCGCCGATGACTCTACTCGACAAGATCATTGGCGTCCACTATCACGTGAAACATCTTGTGGATCGACGTTGTCGCCAGGATCAAGGCCAATATAAGTGGCGGGAATATCCAAACTCCGAGACTCTGGAAGTTTGAGGTGCGACTTCGGCAAGCCTGCCCAGATGTCGTGGACGCTTACGATCAGAAGGATCATATCACATCGCATTATCGTACGTCCCGCTTCTCGGTAGTAGCTCGGGAAGCTAAAGGGTCATGAACAAAGCTCAATCTATGAACTCCAGGCTCCTGTGGCCGTATACTCACACGTGGGAGAAACCCCAGAGCTTGCGGGAGCATGATGGATTTCTCATATGTCGCAGGACGACAATACGTAGGAAATCGACGTTACGCCTTGAGTTTGGCGAACCCAAAATCGAAGATGGCGTTTAGCGCACCCGTTCACTTTTTTGTGGCTCCGGTGTAAGTTATGACAGCGAGGAAAGTTTCCGGTGCCGCTGCATTCATCGCTCAAAGAGCTCTTAATCATCTGCAGCGTTTTTGCCAGGGACGAGCACTTCAGGAATCGTCCGCATTACGGGTACAGAAGCACATCCTCTTTGATCACAAAGTCGAGCGCGGTGATAATCCATTGGCATTTCTTAAGGTACTAAGAAGCTCGAGCACGGCGAGCTCTTTCTTTGCCAAGCTCGGGTTGTGTAGTGGTTGGGGGCCCAACTACATAAACGCCTAACGATCGAGTGATCGCGTCTTTTGCTTCAGTAGCGGGATCTGCCAAGCGAAGGTCGTATTCCACACGAGGGTATAGAACCGACCGTGGATGCAAGCCTGCAACTGCTGCTTCTGTCTCGTTGAGGTGATTGTAATAATACCAGTTTTACTAGAAGTCGAGAGGTCGGGAACGGACACAGTGTCCGCAAGGTTCAATCAGGGCTCACGTTGCGCTGTTGACGCACCCTTGCCACCTCTTCTTCCTATTCTGGGAAAGGAGGATTCGACACGTAGTCGTCCTCAGCAACTACTCGACGAGGATATCCGTCGCCGAGGGTTAAGGATGTGCTTCCCGTGAATTTGACGACGTACTGTCCGGAGTTACACCATGTGCACGAAATGAAAACGGCTCTACCCGCGGGAGCTCTCGGAACCAGCAATGCTAAGTTTTTTTCGTTTCATAGACACAAGAAGTATTGAGCACAGAATGCGTGAGGAAGATCCTGGTGACGTAATGGTGCCTTAGACACGTGAGCCTCGTACGAGACAACAGTTAAATGTGAATTGTGGGTATTCCCAATTATGATGGGGGGGAGTGTAACGGAGTGACACGTACTCTGGTGTGAAAGAGTGGGTCACACAAGATGGTGTGACCGTACAGTGTTGTGTTTTACACAAGACGGTATAATAACACAATGGTAAGGCTACACCGAACTACGTGGCGGCACTGCTAGAAGTTATGCATATAAATGAGGTTTTCCTTTTCGATTAGAAAACCAATAGATAGGCAGCTCTGTCGAAAGAAATCAGCTTCAACTTTTAACGGAAGAGTGTATTTTTAAGGTTTTGGGTTCTATTAGAGGTAGCGGATTATGATCCGCTACACTCATACTGGTTCTAGTACAGAACGTAAGGTCGGTGACCTTAGTGAGCTTTCTTTAAGCAAAGATCTACGACAGCCCTGCTGCACACACTCTGAAGCATAGCAAAATTCCTGGACATCTCAACTTCCTTTATCCAGAGTGACAGACTTTCAACAAAGAACTACCAACTTAGACGTACTTTGTGCTCTCACCGTTGTCTCATTGGAAAGTTCCTTAAAGTGTCTCACCAGCTTATTCTCATTGCTAGTAAAATCATCAGGTAAACAATTACCGCATATGGCCCTTGAGACGCTATTTTACTGACCCCATCAAAACCAACGACAGATACCACTAATCTTTTATGAGAGTGCTGCGCGATCTACCCTTACATAAGATACAATCTTCTTAAGTCTAGGTCGTAGCATTGACCAACCATGCTACTAAGTGCAATGAGGCTGCCATCTACCTTACATGGCAGAAATTTCGACTCAAATAATCCATTTATACAATGCTCAGTTGTTGTTTTCGTTCGTCCACCCAGGAACCGAACCGAGACTTTCAAAAGAAACAACTTCCAAAGTGATGTGTATATCTTCCCAAACTGATAAATATTACTATATCCTAGAAAAACTATCCGTTTTGCTTGATGTGAGACCATTTTTTTGCCAGATCCCGTTACTTTCCACGTCCAATCATTTTCATTCGTATAATCTCTAAATATTTACAATCACTAAGAGCGAAATTTGAATTCTCGTGTAATCGTTCAATAGTGTGATCTTCCATAATTTACGCATTCGTAAGGTGTACATGAACAACAAGTTGCATTTCTTTACGACCTAAATGGCATATCTACAATAACCTACAGCTGAGCTCGTCGACATTTTTATTTATCACCAACAAGTCCCTCGGGTAAAAATGTGATTGCAGTCGCAAGATTAGTGCTCGAGAAACGTGCACTGCTTACAAGTCAAATGATCTTGCTGCAGTTATTAAGCCAGCGTGCGATGATCGAATGATGTGGCTTAAAAATTGGCGTTTACCATTCTGCTATTACAACTCATCCCAAATTGTACTTTTCACGCACTGTACGTACTTCACGAGGATCCGTCTGTTTCTTTATAGATCTATACGACATTACTCTTTATAATATAAAAAGACAAGCTGAAGTGCCCTCTAGCCAGGAATCCAACAGTAAATTCTATGTACCAGAAAGGCATCACATCGTTCGTCAAAAATTTTGATTGGCGTCGTCTCAACAAAAGAAGCATTAAGTTTTATTCTTCTATTTTTCTATTTCGAAATAGTTTAAAATTTAACATTCATCTGATCACAACAACCAAAAATGTTTTAAATCTGACCTTAATCTATCATTGAAGCAATGAAATTTTTGGTCAAAATTCATCTTGCAGCAAATGTGAGTGGAATAAAACCAACCTGCGTTGCGACTGCCTTTCATGAGTGTGAAATGTCATTTATGGAGCTGAAACGAATAACTTTAGCGTATATTATGCTTTTAAACACGAGTTTCATATAGCTTTCAATTCACTGCAAAGTCACCGAAGTTAAGAAGTTATCGTATACCTTTTAAGAGTTTAGATAAAGGAATAGATGCTATATTGACTTACCATGTAAATGCATGAAAATAAATTTTTCACTTTGAGTTTTTAGTAACATTCCATCGAATTAAGAATAGGGTATAGAGGAGAATTAGATGCCAATACGTATGTATCCCGCTCACATTCTCGATTTGGACGGAGACTTAAAGTGGGTCGTTGTGTCATTTTTGATGTGGTCTTTGCATTTATTTTCAGTGCATTGGGCTTGGCAAAGGGAGAGTTTCTGTGATTGATGCACCGAAGGCGTGGAGTCTATTGGGAACAGAGTATCTCGACGCCCCAATATAACTATAAGGGTAAATGCATATCAAAATCTTTTGGTTTTATCAAAATGTTGTAGGTGGTGGCAGTCAGAAGATTGAAGTTCCTAAGAAATCTTGATAGGAAATACCGTTGAAGCCAAACTTGATCCACCTCCAGCTGATTTCCCAACCCAGCAGAAAGAAACGTCTCGTTGCTGTTGCTGTTACTGTTGCTGTTACTGTTGCTGTTACTGTTGCTGTTGCTGTTGCTGTTGCCGATGCTGATGCTGA
>NW_020187129.1:174123-174528 GCF_900000015.1 Plasmopara halstedii | reverse complement strand
AGCACCTATGTGCACACGTGTGAGACGTGTCAACGGGTGAAACCCTCTCCAAATGCGGCTGCGCCGCTAGCCGGCTTATCGGTATCCACTGGGTGCTTCATTCCATGAGTTCGGCATTTGTGCTTGTCTGCCGAAAGATTCGGTGGGCAACACTGGTGTCGTGGTATTTGTCGACCGGTTGAGCAAGGTGGCTCATTTGGCGGCGGCGCCAGACACCATCGACGGAATCGGTACAGCAACGCTGTTCGTGGGTCGTGTTTTCCGACAAAACGGACTCCCAGAGTCGATTGTCTCTGATAGAGACCCCCGTTTCGCGGGAAAATTTGGTCGACTATCCTCAAGGTGCTCGGCACCAAGTTGGATATGTCGACAGCGGATCATTCGCAGACTGATGGCCAAACCGAG
>NW_020187129.1:173855-174113 GCF_900000015.1 Plasmopara halstedii | reverse complement strand
TGGAGTGACACGTTATCCACTGGACGAAGACTGCGGGGTTAGCAGCTCTTTGTCGGATGTTGTAGATAATATTGGAGCTCCAAAGGAGCGGAAAGTGAAGGTGACACCGGACGACGCGGAGTGCGTGTTCACCCTGATCTCACCGAGACGTTGAATCTCTGTACAGAGGCGACGGCGACGCCGTATGCTGGCTGCAAGACGCCGGGCGTCGACCCTGATTCAGGGTGTTTCTACCGTAGACGATACGATGGCACACAG
>NW_020187129.1:173081-173845 GCF_900000015.1 Plasmopara halstedii | reverse complement strand
TCGTCCATTTAAGAGCGGTGCTCGAGTGCATGCGCACGAACAAACTGTACGCCAATGCGGCAAGTGCATCTTTGGCGCAGAAGGAATTCCCTTTTTAAAGTGCTTCATTAGGAAGCGTGGCCTTGGAGCGGATCCCGCTAAGGTCAAGGCCATTGTAGACTGACCGGTTCCAAAGAACCAGAAGGACTTGCGTAAGTGGCTTGGTCTTGCCAACTACTCGCACAAGTATAGCGTAAATTACGCAGAAATGGCCCGGCCATTATCCAATTTCCTTAAAATGGATGCGAAATGTGTTGGAACACCAAACATCAGGAGTCTTTTGACGGGGTCAACGACAGCCTCCTGCATGCACCGAAATTGGCGCTGCCAGATCCTGATCGTCTTTTCAGCGTCGTCTGTGGAGCAAGGAGTTTGGAAACTCGGACAAGAAATTGTCTCAAAGACTGCGTGCACGATTGCACCGATATTCGTTGAGTGACGGTTTGCTATATTATAGCACCGATTCAACGGATACACCACGAATTGTGGTTTTTCATTTTAAGGATTTGAAATAACGCATTCTCTATGAGGCTCACGACACGCCACTCAGTGGTCATATCGGTCGTGAGAAAACGCACAACTCTGTGAGTCACCACTATTGGTGGCTGAAGCTCTACAAATGAACGAGCACCTATGTACGCACGTGTGAGACGTGTCAACGGGTGAAACCCCTCTTCAAATGCGGCTGCGCCGCTAGTCAGCTTACCGATATCCACTGGGTGCTG
>NW_020187129.1:172441-173071 GCF_900000015.1 Plasmopara halstedii | reverse complement strand
GAATCGCGTCATCGAAGATGTTCTTCGCAGCGTCTGCGCTGAGACGCCGAGGCGCTGGCACGCCATGTTGCCACTCGTAGAGTTTGCACTAAACAATGCAGTGCATTCGTCTGCCGGCTACACGCCGTTCTACGTGAACGGCTGATTCACCATCGCGTCTCGCTGACGCCGCCATCCCATGGCTCGAGGCTTGGTGGAGGAGGAATAGCCAAACGGCTAGTTGATGTCAGCCCCCCACCATCCGCAAAGAAGTCGATGACTTCTTGTCTACCAGACTGAGTGTCCTACGACACGTTCGCGATGCGATGGCTGAAAGCCAAGACCTGCAGAAAGAATATGCAGCTGAAAAAGGAAGAGGCAAAGTGGAAGCTTTAAGGTCGGAGACCTGGTTTTATTAAATTTTAAAACCTGCCTACACACGCAGCCTCTGCTATCTTCCGGACGAAGTTTCGTCCACGGTTTGTTGGGCCGTTTAAGGTTGTGGCCAAGCGGGGCCTAGCGTATACGCTAAACCTTCCCAAACGGTTGCACACCCACCCGGTGTTTACGTGGTTTGCTCAAAACGTATCGGGATCCGGCGCATGTGATCGCGGAAGCGTTGGCACCGGAGCGGATCCCAAGGGCCTTCGA
>NW_020187129.1:171867-172431 GCF_900000015.1 Plasmopara halstedii | reverse complement strand
TTAGGTCACCGACCTTTCGTTCTTTACAAAAACCAATACGAGTGTAGCGGATCGCAATTCGCTACCTTCAAGAGAAGGTAGTACCTTAACCAAGGCAAATAAACTCTTCGGTTTAAATTCAAAACTGATTTTTATTTTTTTTATTTGCGGCTAAACCGCCTAATTTTAAATGTATAGATTTTCCTAAATATATATAGTAAAATCTAAATACATGCATAACTACTGGCTATCCAGCCCCGTACCGTATTCTTATTTGGGTGCAGTTATACCATGCCCATCTGGTGTGACACACACACACCTGTTACCAGGGTACGTGTAACCCCGTTGCACTCTCCCCCATTTAGATTGAGAGCAATTACAGTTTCAATCGATATTGCCTCACCGAAGCTTGCGTGTCTGTAGACACTACGTTGAATCGAAACGACATCCGTGCTCAACGAGCCCTGTGTCCACGACACTGATGTCACCAAGTCTCGCTGATTCTGAGAGCGGACACGGGCAGAGCCCAGCTTCGTCTTCCGCACGCGGTGCAATGTCGAACAGTGCGTCCGCGGCACCGAGGGG
>NW_020187129.1:170000-171857 GCF_900000015.1 Plasmopara halstedii | reverse complement strand
CTGAGGGCGTGCAACACTTTGTAGCACAAGGCCCCGAGGCAATCGGTGCGCGTCTAGATGTTTTTTTAAGTTGCGAAGACGCGCTGCTGGAGCACTTGCAGCAGAAGCTGTCTGCATCGTTTGCGTCCATGACACCACCGTCAGTGATGTATGACTTTCCTCAACCTGAGCCGCTCATGGTGAGCGTTAAGGCCTTCGAGGGGAAGGATGGAGAGAATCTCCAGATCTGGGTGAGAGAGGTCCAGATGGCAATCGCATCCGCCATGCTCCAGACCGAGCAACAGCGCGTGGCGCTAGCCATCTCAAAGCTCGGTGGTCGAGCGCGAGAATGGGCACTGACGTGCGGCCCTTCGGTCGCAGCTGCGTTTTCCTCCTGGGCGGAGCTAAGATTGCGGCTCTCCCGAATCTTTCTCGCCGCTCAATCAGGCGTATCGTGTGCGATCGCGTTTCCTTGCCACCCGACGGCAACAGGGAATTGGTGGACTTTGTCCAAGAGTTGCGACTCTCATTGCCGGGATGGCAGCAGATCCTCTCCCGGAGGCAATCACAGTGACCGTGTTTATGGAAGGCCTCCGCGCTTGCGTGACCAGAATGGAAGTCTTCCGTGTGCATCCTTGCTCATTTGAAGAAGCGGTGAATGTGGCATTGAATGCCGAATTTAACATCAAGTCGGCACGACTTGGTTGAAATGCACACTCCACACAACGTCGAGCGGGCCTGTGCCCATGGATCTCAGCTATGGTAAGGACGAAGGAGCAGTGCTTCGAGCTTTCGGGCAGCATGCAAACACACGACGGTGTTTTGTATGTGAAGACACCCGTCACCTTCGGACCGGTTGTCCACTGCGCAAGGCGCGGCAAGGTTCTTCGAACCATCGCCCCAACGCCTACAAGTCTGGTTCGTCGCGGGGAAACGGCACCACCCAGTAGGCGCGAGGCGACCAACTGGGTAAGAACTGTGTTCTGTTGAGCCTCAGGGAGGCATAGATCAACAGGGACCAGCTCGAAGAGCTCCGTGCTCTTGAACACGGAACGTGTGTGCGAGCTGGGCTTGCTGGTCGTGGAGGCGACCGTAGAGGGCTTCGAGAAGCCATGGCAGATCCTCAAAGATTCTGAGTCGTCGGGCAATTATGCTCGACGCTTCACGATGGAGGAAAGTCAGCTGTATGCTGAGGCGCTAAAAGCGCCGTTGAGTGACATCGTCACTGTTTGCCTAGCGACAGGGACGCGTGTCACGGTCCCGCAGGTCCCTGTGGACCTCGGAGTCAAGTTCCTTGACTTTAATATCAAAGACCTTGGGCGCTACGCGCACGTCTCCTGGTCAAGCTATGGCGAGTCATGAATCCACTTCTGCTAGGAGACAAAAGCGCTATTGGCGACAGCCCTGAACCGAGACTGTCAACGTGCTATCCATTGAAATGTCCGAGTTGGTAAACACCAACGGTATATCGGACAGGAGTCACGAGCATCGCTCGCGGGCTGATCGTGGAGTAGCACGAAACCCACTGAGCACTGCTCAAGTTTCAAAGCAGTCGCTGCATGTCGTGCGTGACATGGTCGGACAGAGTTCGAGGCATCTCGGGCACGGCACTTCAGATGCGCGTGGAGTGGCAAGTAAACCACTAAAAACTGATCCCGTTGCGAAGCAGTCGCTGCATGCCTTTGACGGCGTGGTCGGACAGAGTCCGAGGCATCTCGGGCACGGCCCTTCGGATGCGCGTGGAGTGGCGCATTATTTACTGGACGAAGACTGCGTGGTTAGCAGCTCTTCGTCAGATGTTGTAGATGACATCGGAGCTCCAAAGGAGCGGAAAGTGAGGTTGACACCGGACAACGAGGAGTGCGTGTTCACCCTGGA
>NW_020187129.1:169869-169990 GCF_900000015.1 Plasmopara halstedii | reverse complement strand
TCTGGTAGACAAAAGTCATCGACTTCTTTACGGATGGTGAGGGGGCTGACATCAGCTAGCCTTTCGGCTATCCCCCCCACCAAGCCCTGAGCCATAAGATGGCGGTGTCAGCGGGACGCGT
>NW_020187129.1:169656-169859 GCF_900000015.1 Plasmopara halstedii | reverse complement strand
TTGGAGGACACCAAGAGAGTGCTGAACGCACGGAGTGGATCGTCGATCCTACGGAATCTCTTGGATCCGTACCATACTTTGGTAAAGGAATTTTAAGACGTCGTCTCCAAAGACTTGCCTTCAATCCTACCTTCGGACCGAGTGTGAGTCATTAGATCGACCTGGTTCCAGGAACCAAATACTGCGTAACACGCTAATGGCCA
>NW_020187129.1:168195-169646 GCF_900000015.1 Plasmopara halstedii | reverse complement strand
GCTGTCCTGGTGGAGCTTTTGCGGAGCGATCGCTGAAGCGAAGTTTCATTTGCGCTTCAACAGCTTATGTGGCCGTGTCGGATTTAGGTCCGGTCTGGCACGGGTGATAGTGGAAGTCCGGGCAACGTCTTCAGCCAGATCGAGCGCGTTTATGGAAGCTGACCGAACGACATACGCTGGGTCGGAAAAAGAGCGTTCTTAGCATGCACCGGGTAAATACGGCCAGCAAAAACGAGCTGGTCGCACACAGACCCGCGTACAATAAGCTCAGGATGGCACCGACTAGAACGGAACTACACACGCCATGTGGCTGTGGTGATCACTGCTTCCGGATTTACATCTCGGAATACACCGTATATCGGCTGTGTTCCGAGCTCAAAAAAGCATCTCGGCATGAGGTCTGCGTCGAAATCGCTGTCGACACTCGATACATCATTGAAGAAGTGGTCGGCAAGAATGTCAAAATCCCTGAATCGGTATCTTCCCCCAGAACCTTGACTATTTGACCGACAAAGCTCTGGTAGGCTTCTTTTATCTTCTCCTTAATGCAGATATTACCTCTGGACGTTTTAGTTGGCTGACCCAGTTGCTGTTGATCAATCTGCTGCTAGACGACGGGGTTGCCATTGTTCTTAAGCAGCGAGGCGGGGATTTTGCTTGAGGCGGTGCGCTGGAATGCATGACCAGTCTCAACGATCATCACATAACGAGCACGATCGAGCACGTGTGGGCGAGCTCGCTCGATCGAGGCGGCGAGTTGACTCCAGTCACCACCATCTTCATCCAAAGCATCAATTTCATCGATGTCCACTGCTTCGGGTCGTGGCATCTCGACACGCGGTGGAGCAGATGTCTCAACTTTGCCGCGACGGCGCGCCCGCGGTTGTTTGGGCGCTCGGACGCGAACCTTTGACGGCGGATGGCTGGGGAGCGCTGCTGTTGGCAGATGTCCCGCTTTGCCGCGTGTCGTTGGCGTTCTGCGCATCCTTCCCAGAATCCTGCATAACATGCTGACTGTGCATGGAAGTGGCGCGTAGCTGCACAATCATACCGTCGTTTGAAACTTGCAAGTTTCGTAGCACAGAGCGGGGGCTACGGTCCTGGTCCGTGCATAAAAGCAAAGCTTGGCTTGTTTCTTGGATTCCGCCGGCAAATGGATTGATGGGTACAGAACCAGCAGAACCGCAAGTTGGAGAGACTATTATATCCTCCGCGGTCGATAGGTTGGCGGTACGTGCTTGAGGAGATGTGTAACGGGGTTACACGTACCCTGGTAACAGGGGTGTGTGTCACAGGAGATGGGCATGGTGTGACTGCACCCAAACAAAAATACGGTATATGGCTAGGTAGCCAATTGTTATGCATATTTTTAGATTTTACTATATATATTTAGAAACTTCTAAAGATTTAAATTAGGCGGCTTTGCCACAGATAAGAATAAATAAAAATCA
>NW_020187129.1:167951-168185 GCF_900000015.1 Plasmopara halstedii | reverse complement strand
TTCAAATCGAGGTCAAGTGCTGTAAAAAAGAGTACCCATGACCTCAATCTTACGCTTTAGTGCTGATTTTCATCTTTTGACTTCGAATCGTGTTGTTTTGTCGATTGATGCCATGTCAGTGCTCCCAAATTTTATCTCCGTTCCGCATTAAATCTGCTCATCAATTCCAGTTCGAATCGTTTGCTCCATGATGTACCAACATGTGTCATTCGTGGATTTTATAAATTCAAATGA
>NW_020187129.1:166225-167941 GCF_900000015.1 Plasmopara halstedii | reverse complement strand
GCGTAATTTACGCTGTACTTGTGTAAGTAGTTGGCGAGGCCAAGCCACTTACGCAAGTTGTTCTGGTTCTTTGGAACCGGCCAATCTACAATGGCCTTGACCTTAGCGAAATCCGCTCAAAGGCCACGCTTTTCAATAAACCACCCTAAAAAGGGAATCTCTTTTGAGATGCACTTGTCTGCATTGGCGTACAGTTTGTTAGCGCGCATGCACTCGAGCACCTTTCTTAAATGGACGATGTGGTTCTCCTCATCCGTCCTCCCGTGCTCCGCACGACTGTGAGCGAAAATGTCGTCAAAGTATGTCTGTGCATACGCTCTGTGAGGCCTGAGTAACTGCGTCACAAGACAATTAAATATTGCTGGTGCATTTGACAGTTCTAGGGACATCACCAGCCACTCCCAGAGCATGCCGCTCGAAGTGCTTACCGCTGTCAGCGAGATATCACTCGCTCTCATGAGCAATTGGTAGTATCCATCAACCAAATCGAGTGCACTGTACTTCGTACATTCCACCCTGTTGTTCTGAAGAACATTTTTTTCTAGGAATCGGCATCTGTGCCGGAATGGTGCAAACTGCTGGCATAGCCTCCAGGCTGACGTCGCCATCTTCCTCCCCCGTCATATCGTTGACGAGGGTGTATAAAGGTGCACCATCGTCTACGGTAGACACAGCCTGAATCAGGGACGACGCCCGGCGTCTTGCAGCCAGCATACGACGTTGCCGTCGCCTCTGTACAGAGTGTCTATGTCTCGGTGAGACCAGGGTGAACACGCACTCCGTATCGTCCGGTGTCACCCTCACTTTCCGCTCCTTTGGAGCTCCGATATTATCTACAACATCCGACGAAGAGCTGCTAACCGCGCAGTCTTCGTTTAGTGGATAACGTGCCAATCCACGCGCATCTGAAGGGCCGTGCCCAAGATGCTCCGGATCTCGTCCGACCATGCCACTGGTGACATGCAGCAACTGCTTCGAAACGTGAACAGTGCTCAGTAAATTGTGTGCCACTCCACGTGCATCGCTGATACCTTGCCCTAAATGCCTCGGACCTCGTCTGACCATGTCACTCGTGCTATGCAGCGACTGAGGCCCAGTGGATTACGTGCCAGTACACATGCATCACTGGGGCCTCGCGCTCGATGCCTCGGCCCTCGGCCGACCACGCCAATCATGGCATGCAGTGATTGCTACGTTACTTGCACGGCGCTCAGTGGATTACGTGGCACTACACGTTCAGCCTGCGAGCCATGCTCGAGACTCCTGTCCAGTACGCCTTCAGTGTTCACCAACTCAGATACTCCGATCTCCATCTAGTTGACCGCCTTGATCCAGTGCCCGCGCTAATAGCTTTTTTTCTCCTAGCAGAGGCTTATTCATGATTCTTTCAAGCACCACTAGGATACGTGTGCGTAGCACCCAAGATCTTCGACATCCGGTCGATCTATGGCTCATGGTGTTCAAGCCATGATAATCCAAGGATTAGATCATACATAGAATCTACGTCTACGACTAAGCAGCGTTCCACGCTATCACTGTCAAGAAACTTGACACCAAGGTTTACAAGAACCTTCGGCACCATGACACATGTTCCCGTCGCTGAGCGATTAGTATCGATGTCACTCAAGCGCACCTTCAGCGCCATAACATACAGCTGACTTCCCTCCATCGTGGAGCGTCGAGCATAATGCCCGACGCATCAGAATCGATGAGAAA